>NC_018205.1:600000-773098 GCF_000219625.1 Zymoseptoria tritici IPO323 | reverse complement strand
CCTAACCCTAACCCTAACCCTAACCCTAACCCTAACCCTAACCCTAACCCTAACCCTAACCCTAACCCTAACCCTAACCCTAACCCTAACCCTAACCCTAACCCTAACCCTAACCCTAACCCTAAGGCCGCTAGGCTAGTCGCCTATCCGAAGTGAGAGTCTATATTAAATGTAATACTTCCCCTTAGGGCTTTAGCGTCGTAACTCTTATAGACGTAGATAGATAGCGGAATCTAGTTCCTACCGGGGCTATAGCCTTCGAATAGCCTAGAGAACACTTATAGGGAGAATTCGGGCATACGGCTCTCTATATAGGTTATTATAGACGCCTTGTCTAAGGTAGTATAGTTAAGCTCTCGTCGGAGAATACTAGATCCTAGGCTCGTATATTAAGTGCCGGTCTCCTAGAATTCCTCTTTATGCTAGAGTATCGTCTTATTATACTACGCCTACAAACAGCCTTAAAATACGGCTAGATAGTAGTAGAGCATCGCCGCTAAGGATTCCGTAGATTCTATCTCCTTAGCTAACTTAAAGGCTACTATATACTACGTAACGAAGGCGGCTTCGGGAGTAATTATAGGCTCGTCGAACTCCGAACCTTACGACGCTAATCTACGCTCGCGCCGAGTACTTAGATAGGTAGAGCGCGGGCTACGGCGAGTATACGTACTTAGACTAGAGGTCTTATAGGCGAAATTATTGTCCTCGTTAGTACTCTCGTATATAGTAGTAGGCGACGTAGGGGGTATCTCCGATTCTAAAGGCTGTTCGTCTTCCGACTTATAGAGTAGAGGGCGCTCTAACGTCGGGGGCGAGTCTACTCGTTCGTCGACCTAGATCTCGTTTAGTACGGAGTAATATAGTCCCTCTATATACGGGTATATATAGGGTCGATTAGTTAAGGGATATCGCCGACGGTACTCTAAGAAATACCCGCCCCGCGTTCTTCGGGACGATCCTCGGCGCCCGTAGCGTCGGCGAGCTCCTTAGCGGTACTACGAGAAGCCTACTCGCTAGATTTAGGGAAGTCGTCTTCTAAGGTAACAAATAATCCGAATTTCTCCTTTAGGACTAGGCGATAGAGTAGTTAGTTATCGGGCATTGTATCTAATCGCTCCTAGAAAGTATAGTCGGGTTAGACGTATCTCTCGTCCGTATAAAGGCGAATATTACGCCTACGGAGGTAATCCGCCTAGAGAGTATAGAGTGCTTCTTTTTATTCCTTCCTTTTAGCTCTACGGCGATAAGACGCTTAAGCTTCTAGGAACCTTTTACGGTTAGGACCGATCGGTATATCGCGGACGCGATCTTCGACTAAGGGATAGACACTACGGCCCCTCTTCTTCGTATCTATACTAGATAATTAGATTTCTACATAAAGTATATTGATAAATAGTATCTTATTAATAGAAGCGGAGGGAAAGGTAGCGATTAAACAAAAAACGAAGAAGAATAAGGGCCTAGCGGTAGTATTATATATCTCGTACGTATGTTATATTATCTCCCCTCCTCTACCGGCTACTATTCGAATAGTAAGATCTAAAGGGGCGGGCAGCTATCGATAAAGTTTAATAGGAACCCTAACTATAACCGATATAGTACTAGGTAAGATATGTATAGAGTACGGACAGATAGTACAGACAGAATTCGAAATAGCGCTACCTAATATATCCGTCTTCGAGATAGTAATATATATATCGGGAGTAAAGTACGGGCGGGGGACATACTACTATATTAGATAGATAGAGGAGACGCTATTAGGCGTATAAAGACCTAGGGTAGGAATATATAAATTAAGAGCAAACAAAAGTAAGTAAGGGTCGTCTCGTAGAGAGCCTCGAGGTCGCGCTATTAGCGATACGTATCTCTTAAATAGGGGGTAGAGAATTAACGGTAGAGATAATCTATAACGGAGTTATTCGTCGATATTAAAGAGGGCGCTATCTACGATAGCGAGCCTCTTAATAATAGGTTAGATATAATAAATATATATAGCTCCGATTACCGAAGGGATCGAGAGGGCGCTATCGGCGGTAGATTAGGATTAAGTAAGGATATAGGAATCGCGCGAAGAATTCTATATAATATAGTCCGATTGTCGAGGGGATTTAGAGGGCGCTATCGACGATAAGTTACGTTCGAATAAGGAGGTAGAAATCGGGAAGGATCCCGTATACTAAAGTCCGATTACCGAGGGGATCGAGAGGGCGCTATCGACGATAGCTTAAGTTTAAATAAGGAAGTCGGAATCGCGAGAAGAATTCTATATAATATAGTCCGATTGTCGAGGGGATTTAGAGGGCGCTATCGACGATAAGTTACGTTCGAATAAGGAGGTAGAAATCGGGAAGGATCCTATATACTAAAGTCCGATTACTAAAGGGATCGAGAGGGCGCTATCGGCGGTAGATTAGGATTAAGTAAGGATGTAGGAATCGCGCGAAGAATTCTATATAATATAGTCCGAATTTTCAGCGGATCCTTCCGCTTCGCACGTACGTACGCTACGAATTCGAAAGAGATACAGCGTAAGGCGATGTAGCGCAAAGGCGCAAAAAGCAGCTGTCTAACTCGCTGTCTTCTCTTGTCCTTAATATGCCTTTGTAGAACTGTATGCCGCTTCTAAACGTATACAGCTACGCAGGTTAATCGTAGAGTTGTAGATTCCACCGTTGTTCTAGCTCTTTAAAGTGCACTTTTCCGTAGAGGACCCGAATCTCTAGAGGGAAAGAGGTGCGATTTCGGTTCGGATTTCGAGGAGGTGCGCGTATAGGGCAGAGTGGACTGCTTCTTTCTTCTTCTTGTTCGTAGCGTAGAGAGCTATTCGTTCGAATCGTGCTGTTGTTCTGTTATAGCTTATATTTCGAGGGGAGGTGTACCTCCAGGTCGTATTGTTTTTGTAAGGGAAGAGGGATCGACGGCCTCTCCAATCCTCCGGAGGAAACTTGGCTCTACGACGACGATGTCGTCGTAGGTTCGTAGCCGGCACCACGTACAGGTGTTCCTCGTCGCCGGCCGCCCTATAGACTTATAACTATAGTATAGTATCCGGCCTAATCGGTATAGAACGGCGAAGGAACAGGGCCGGACGAGAGTAGTATCTATTCCCTCTATTTCGTCGACCGTACTAGCTACTAGTCTTTATCCCTTATATACGGCGCCTCCTCGATAGACTAGGCCGCGGCGCCGTATCGCGAACAGATTATTTATAAGAGGTCGACCTCTACGAGTACTTCGGGCTAGAAGGTATATAGCGAATTATTCGGTAACGCTAGTAGATTTATTAGGCTAGATAGTCCGGGCTATAGGAATGTCGTAATAATCTCGCTCTTAGATACGTCCTACGTAGGGCCCTAGCCCGGTCCGTACGGTTTAGCTAGGACGTACGCCGAGTATTTATCCTTATCGAGCAACTATATATACTTAGCGATAGTCTACGACGGTAACGATAACGGAGTATCTATATTACGGTAAAGTAGTATGCCGAACGAGCCTCGTAGTACGTCTAGTAGGCCGTAGTAGCCGTCCGTTAGTCGAAGGTCGAAGGCGGGAGGAGCGAGTATTAAGTCGGGGATCTTTCTTAGAATATTAAACTTATCGAGCGTACGAATAGCTAGGGCCTTCGTATCGAGTCGTTCGGATGTTCGTAGTACTATCGCGACCCGACTTACCGTTACGATAAAGTCGAGATTAAGGTAAAGCTCGCTTACGACCTTACCCCCTCCGGAGGCGATTCTTATAGCTTTAAACGATAGCTTTAGCGGCGTATACGTCGGTTAGAATAACTTTACGATGTCTCTACGAGTTTTAAGCGTCCGTTTATTTCGTGCCCGTATCTTAAGAGCTTACCGTAATTTAGCGTCCTATTTGTCGTTACTAGCCGGAGAAGTAGCGCTAATAGAGCTAGCTAAAGCCGGCTAGGGGGATAGAGATAGCGTCGGTATATCGGACGCCGGAGGACTTATAGTACTTATAGGTCGCCTAGTCGTTAGTACTACTACGAAGGCGCCGTAGGGGTCTAGGTAGTCTAAGAGGTAGAAACGGGGGTTTAGAAAGAGGTGTTATAAGTATAGAAAGCGGGTTAGAAAGAGGTATCGTAAGTAGGACGGCCCGATACCCTATAAAGGCTTTATACTTCGAAACGGGTCGATCGGGTAGGACGTAGGCGAACGCGGCGTATACGATTATAAGCGTATACCGTTATAAGTCTAGACGAGGAGATAGAGAATTACGAAGGAGGATGTTATGTCGCCTTAAACCCTATAAATGTAAGATAAAAAGTAAACTACGTTAATGTTAGTATTATACTAAGACATTCTACGTATACTTCTAGACGGACTAGACCGACTATTACGTAGACATTAGGTATATATCTATCGGATTTATCGAAAATCTATATATTACTAACGGCGTTAACTTAGAAACGATTACTTTCGAGCGGGAGGAGACGTATATTTAAGACGTAGTACGGAGTATGTACTATATACTACCGCGACTAGGTCGATAGTAAAGTGCCCGAGCTCGACTTAAACCTTATTCTAGGGTAACTAATCTTACGACAGACCGAGAAAAGGTGCCTTAACGGCGACTAATAGCCCTTAGTATCGGCTATACTAGACGTATCTCCGATAGGGAGGACGTTCTTAATCCTCGCGTAACGAGGCCTCGCCCGACGGAACCTTACTATACGGAGTCTCTATAGAAAGATCCTCGTTAGAGAACTCCTCCTCCGGGTTACCCTCTTCGAAGGAATAGCTTTCGAATATTAGGAGGATAAACATTAGCTCGATATCGGACTTAGGCGAACGGAATTAGTATCGCGCGGCCTTAAGTATCCGCTACGGACGGTAGCCGTCGGTAAGCTTATATATAAGCTACTACTCTATATAGCGCGAGATCTACTTAATCTTAGGTACAGCCTTACGAATAGTAGTAAGGATAGTAGAAAGATGCTTCCTCTCGATCTAGGTAAGACTATATATATTAGCGACCGACGCTATATCTCCGGGGGACTACTAGGGCCTAACTTACTAAATAGACGATAGTAAGGAACCTAGAAGTTCTAAAAAAAGCTAGAAGAGGCGACCTTCGAATTCCTTCTACATCGCCTCTAATCCCCGACCGGCTCTAATAAAGAATTTGTACTTACTCTAAATTACCTTCTAATCCGCGACAATAGGGGCTAGGAATTTAGTTTAATCCCTTATGTCTAAACCCGCTAGCTACATTTATATATACGCTATAGTAACATAGACATCGTTCTCGGGTAAGTATTATTTAATAGCCGTATGCCCGTCGCTTAGGATAAGCCTACGTTCCTTAAGGTATATACGCATCTATAGAGCGAATGCCTTAAAATCTAGACTCCCGTATCCGCCTATATATATTAAGTATAGAATCTATTCGGCCTTCTAACTAAACTCGACGTAGGCTTATAGTACGGCGACGTATACGGAGGCGGTAATTAGTCCTATTAACTTAGCGGCCGAGTAATAGGCGTATAACTCGGAGGCTAATAGTAGTACTTCGGCGGCCCCGGATACTTATACGACGCTATCGGAACCCTAAGGCGGCGGCGGTAGACGGGTTAGCCGCATAGTTAGTTTGCTTAGGTTTAGCGCGAGTCTCTCTAAGGTTATTTTAGATAGTAATTAGGCGAGGAGCTTTATAGCTAGTCCGCACTATCGCGTACTTATTTTGCGGTCTACGTACGTAGTACGTATCTAGTCGAAAACCTACTAGTATATAACTTAAGAAGTTATATACTTAAAGATATCCGACGTTATAATATCGGCTTAAAGCTTCACGGATAATTTCGAGGTACACTATCGGTAGTTAGCGGTACTTAATAGTATATAAGGTGTCTAGTAGCGAGGGAACTTACGATCCCCGAGCTAGGCTTAGCTAAACTCTTAGTAGGAGCATTCGATAGTGTCGTATCCGGCGTAACGCTAAGACTCGGCATAATCTTATTAATATATAGAACTAGGAGTGCGAGGGATTCGTTATCTAGTAGCGAGTTAGACTAAGTAGGCGTGCTCGCCGCCTAGGGTACCGCCGCGGGAGTAGTTACTATCTCCGGCTAGCTATTCTAGAGTCGGGAAGATCGTCGAGTGCCCTAAAGACTACTAGACTACTCGGCGGCGGATATCTACGACGTTAGGGATATCGTAGGCGGGAGATACGCTATCGATATCTAATCGGCCGACGGGAGCTCGACGGAGGCCGGCGCTATACTAACGGCCTTACTTTAGGTATCTTCGCTACGTAGGTTTAAGTAGGGTAAGTTTTAGACATTATCGCGGTCCGAGCCCTTATTACCGAGTACGCTATCTCGCTTGTCCGTTATCTTATCGTACTAGGCTATAGGCGGTAGAGTAAGCTCCGACGTATCTCCTAAGGTAGGTAAGGACGTAGGTAGCTACGACGTTACTATACTCTACTACGATAGAGCCCGCTTAATTTCTTTATGTTCGACTTCGCGTATATTCGATAGGAGGTTTTCGACGTAGGCTACGATATATATATAGAACAACTAAAGGAGCTATATAGTAGATAAAATTAGCTAAAGGAGTATTAATAGGATTTAAGATCGACTTATATACTAAATATTATAGCGGGTGCGCTAGCGGCGGAGAGCCGAGTCGATAGAGGGATCGTACTTAATAGTTATAATAGACGTAGGTAATATAACGGACGAGGAGGGCGGGGGAAGCGGATTAAAGGTCTATAAGCTAAAGCGCCGATCCCTTACGAACATAGATTACTAGGGCGACCGGCGGAGAAGACGGCGCCCGAGCTAAACGAGACTTATATTAGCGCTATACTAAGCCGCTACGGCTACTTCTAGGCGGAATTATTATAGATCGTTATAAGCCTAACGGCCCCTATCTTAGTGTCGTACTAAGTCGTCGGCGACGTCCTATATCGGTAAGCTCGGGGTTTATATTACGGGCTTAGGACTTCTACGAGCTCTAAGCGGTCGTAGGTACGACGGTATACGGTAGCTATCTACGAGGTCGTTTAAACGAGGGTTCGACGTCGTCTTCTAATATTATATTACGATAAATAGGGATAACTCGGCGTTAGAAGATATCGGGACTACTAGCGGCGTACGCGACGTATACCTTAATCTAGTCCTACTCGGAGAGCACCTATAGCATTACGAACCGATCTAAGTATACGGTATATACGTACTATACGAGAAGTATTCGGTCTCTACGTAAATATGCCTAGAAAGCTAAGATTACGATTACTAAGCTAATCTTCCGGCAATGTCTAGAGTATATAACGCTCCTACGACGGTAGGCCCTATAAGGCCGGGAGTACGGTGTTTGTCTAGAGTATATATATAGCCTCTCTAATAGAGGGTACCTCCCTTCCGACGGTTTCCGCTATATACTCGAAGTAAGTAGTACTTACGTTAGCCTTAAGTCTAAGCTTAGTTAGTAAACTAGAATTACTCTTAGCTCGATAAAGCGCAGACGAACCTAGTACCTAGATGCTTATAGTCTAGGACAGCGAACACTCTACGGCTAAGGTAGCTCTCGAGTACGAGTAGCGTACCTCCCTTATACCTAATAGGATTAAATCGGTTTTTCTATAAGGTAATCTCTACCCTTCGCTAATCCGAATAATTAAAGTACTAATGTAGGCACCTAAAGACGACATCGCCTATAGTAGCCTCCTACGTATAAAACCTAGATTCTCGCCTTATAGCCTCGCTATACGCGCGAAGGCCGCGAGCGGCTAGCACCTATAGCTACGCTACCGTAGCGGGACCTAATGTAGGGCATCGTACGCTAATCTTATTATATATAAATACGAGGTTACTAAGATTAATTCGGTGCGCGATAAGCTAAAGGCTAGTCTTCGCCGGCCCTAGTCGCGTCTAGAGTTCGAGTTAGAGAATAGAAGTTAAGTCCTAACGGTCTTCGGGTAAGAATCTAAATCTTATCGCGACTAAATCGATCTATACGCGTATTTCCGCGGATAGACTTAGGGTCTACGGCCGGTATACGATAGTACTCGTAATGTCGGAGAGTAAGTCGCGTATAAACTACGTAGAGTAAATAGAGAATAGTATGTCCGTAACTTCGAGAGCGACCCTCCGCTACTTCGATATACTATTACCGGCCCGGAGACGCGTACGAACGCGGTCGATAACCTACGTCGTTTTAATCCCTAAGGCTATAGTAACGAACAAAGGCTGTTTTAAAACGTATAGTATACCGGGAGGTAGGGCATTTGCCTAAAGTATATTAGTTAGTATAGTAGAGAACGGGGAGAGAACGGCGATCGTAGGTAGTATAGGGGCGTAGGGGCTTAGGGGTGTCGTAGTACCGAAGTATAAGGGCGAGAACTTCGCTTACTATATCGCTATCTATAGACTTAATACTATCGTCCTATAGGGAATCGTCTAGTTAACTCTTAAGCGTAGTAGCGAAGCTGTCTTCTTATAGCGAGTTGTCCGCTTAGTTCTCGAGCGCTTTAGAGAGTCTACTATCTTATAGCGGAGGATCCTCTTATCTCTTAGTTCTAGGGTCGCCGTCTTAGCTCTCTAACGTAGGAACGGCATTATCCTCTTATAACGAGCTATCCTAGTACGTTACCGCGAAAGTGTCGTCGTACGGTAATATATCCGGTTCGGCCTTATTCGCTATATAGTTTACCTCGTCCTATATAGTAATATCCTCCGCTAGTACATTGTCCGACTTATAAGGCCCTCGTAAACATATAATATTATATGTCGCTATAGCTACGAGAAGATCGCTCTCTAGTACTAGGCCTACCGGGTATACTACGGATAGAGCTAGGTCGTTATAAGTAGGCCGACGGCGTTCGGGCTAAGGAGGAGCGGTAAAGAAATAATAGCCTACCTAGTTATATTCGGGATAGAACTACGCTTAGAAGTCGATGTAGTCGCTAGGAGCTAAGAGCGGCTTAGCGGAAACTTACGCTTCGGAGGTAAGACGGGCGACGACTTCTAATCGCGTTAGTAAGGATAGTAGTAGAGAAGATAGATATCGAATCGCCTCGCGAAACTCTTCGTCTTTAGAGGGGTATATAATTTAGCCGTTATAGGCTAACCCGAAATATAGTAGACTATACGATAGTAACGGGTTATCGTAGATAGAGCGATCGTTTATAAAGGTATCGAAGTCCTCCTCGTCGGTAGCCGACATAGCTCCGAGCTAGGTCTACCGATGCTCGGCCGGTAGAGAGATCTACGATTACTCCTTAGCTCTTACCTAGCGAGCGTAGGCGGAGATTAAAGTAGTAGAGATCGGAAGCGTCGAGCGGGCGCTATAGTCGGTCGTACGGTAAGGAATTAAAGGGTATAGGGGTACTAATAACTTTTGTTCGTAGGTAGTAGAGTAGGTCGGAAGCTACGTCGTTTATTATAACATTAACGAAGTAACATTTACCTAAGTAAATATATAGGGATAATCCCTATACCCTATAATAACTAAGGCGAAGATTCGAGTTACGTAGCTACTAGCCTAGTAAATAATTCGGACAGTCGCTAGCGTACGGAAAATAGAGGGCTATAAGGATATATTACTAGTACTAGGGATAGTATAGGTAGTCGACCGGATTAAAGGAGATCTTAAGGGTATTAATAGGCTCTTACTAGCGTTAACGGCGGCATTATATTAGCCCTACGCTCGGGGCGCTATACATTTCTACTCTATACTAACGGCGCCGATCTTATATTATCCTAATAGATATACCGGGGAAGCGGTGTTATTCCTACTATAATAGCGTAAGGTAGGTAACCGCTCGGTAGACTTCGAAGACCTAGTAGACCGCTATAGCGAAATTAGGCGTACGATGTTCTATCTACTCTAATGTACGGTGCCTACGAATCTGTCCGACTAGTTCGCTATTACGATAGAGGCGTTATCTCGAGACGACGGCGAAGTAGCTAACGTCTTTACGCGCGACGAGAGGGGGCTAACGAGTATACCCGAGCCGGTTAGTATGCTCGAGTATATAGCGAGACGTATATACTAAGGCTTATTCCTAACCGCTTATACTCTGCTCTACGCCGAACATAGGTAGGAAGGGGAGTTAACGGACGTTAAACGGCGGGCCGCTATTTATCCTCTCGATTAGTAGGTTACGGGGTCGGCGGGACGGAACAAAACGCTTACCGACATAGCTATAGACTTTTTTAATTCGTATCCGGATCTACTAGGTCGACTATGTCCTAGGTATAGGAGGCCGCTCCGATTAAGGCTTATTATACTCGATCGTCTCGGGACGGATCTCTATATATCCCGACTAGAGGCCGACGTTAGAGTAAAACGCCGTCTACGAGAGGGAAAAGGCTCGTTCCGATTCCTATATCGAGACGGGTAGGAGTATAGGCGAACTTTAGGTAGCGTATAGGGCGGTATAAAACAAACGACACCGAGAGGTCCGTCCGGACGGACGGAGCTAGGCGCGCGCTATATCTAAGGCATATAGTAGGGCACTTAGCCTAGAAAGTCGGCGCTATTTAAGGAATCTTTATCGCGTAGCGCGAGGAGTAGATTAAGCGGGAGGGACATTAGTAAGAGGATCTTAGGACAGCGGGGAGGTATCTAGATTAATAAGACGCTTAGCCTACGGATTATCGAATAAGAGCATAGCGTAATTTAGGACGGATTCTATACTATATAGAAATAGTCGCTATTACGTAGCAATAGCGTAGATATTAATTAAATCTATTATAAGACGGTAGAGTACGGACGATAAGTTTTATATAGGCGGGTCGAATATAGTAGCGAGGCGTAGAAGAGGTCGACAACGACGGGAATTCCTATTCGTCTCCTCGTTACATATAATGCTCGTTAACTAAAGTAGGATGTTCCCGGGGATATATACGTATATTAAATTAAGCTAGGGATTAAGAGGATAGTTACTAGTATTTAGGGGGGACGGCATAGTTTAATGTCCGCTTAGCTAGCTATTATCGCTAGGGTACTACTACTATGTCGTACGATGTTGTAGTAGCTATTCGTTCGTGCCTCCTTAGAAGGGAACCTTAATCGCTATCGAGATCGCTCGAGTAGAAGGTCGTATACGTAGAGCTCTAGACCGTTTCGACGGTACTTTCCCGACCGGTACGACGATCGCGGTCCGTAGAGGCGGCCTCGGTATTAGCTACGATACCTCTATTATTAGCTTCGCCGGTAGCGCTTATATTAGCCGGGCCGGTACCTTTACCGTTTATAAGCCGTACGTTTTTTCTACTAGTATTACCCCTGTCCGCGACGACTATACTAGCGACTCTACCTCTTCCGTCTACGTCGGGCGTATAGGTATCGTACTATTTGTCGTCTACCTCGTTACTATAGCCCTCTTCCTTATCCTTATCCTTATTATCCTTATACCCGCTATAATCGTCGGAGAGGTTATCCTCCTATTAGGAAATTAGTAGCGAATTTAGCGTTTAGGAAAGGGAAACTAAGATATATAGAGTCTAACTTCGGCGCGGCGGCGGAACTCCTTAAATAAGTGCGCGAAGAAACTTATACGCTAGGAATAGCTCGGAGTTCCGTATTTCTTCGCCTATCTCTCCGTAATACATCGGGCCTTATCGTAGTAATACTAGATAATACGTTCTCTTTCCTCTTCGTT
This sequence comes from Zymoseptoria tritici IPO323, assembly GCF_000219625.1. NCBI lineage: Eukaryota > Fungi > Ascomycota > Dothideomycetes > Mycosphaerellales > Mycosphaerellaceae > Zymoseptoria > Zymoseptoria tritici. The sequence continues at coordinate 761,467 of NC_018205.1, read as the reverse complement.
AGTAGCGAGGAATAGTAGTGCTATGTCGGAACGCGGTTAGTATATAGAATCGTAGGGATAAGTGTAGCCGGAATAGAAGGTAACATAGAGTTAGGAATCCTTACGTATGCCTTAGGTATATATCGAGTAGGAGGGAGATAGGTATAGGCATAGCTATAGCATATGCTATAGAAAAGATCCCGCCGATAGTATATAATACTTATAACTTTCCTACGAGAGCGCCCGAAGCTAACATCGGATAAGAGGAAGAGCTACTAGTCGCTATGTCTACTAGATAGGCTATATAACAACTACGTAACGACAGCTAGCGTAATTATAGTAATAAACGGGCATAGGACCTGTCCTAACTTAATCGCCGCTATAGCAGTATCGTACGGAAGGGATTAAAGAGTAAAAATAGCCTTTAGACGATAGCTAAGGCTAATAAGCATTTATCTAGCCTACCGCGAACGCTCGCGTTTAATATATCCTCCTTAATACCTGTTGTAGGGAACGTCTAGTCGTAACATCTAGGGAGCTACCTTATTCTACGTGTCCTTTATCTAGTAAGTAAGTAGGAATATTAATTCCCTACCTACATTACTCGTAAATACTAAGCTGTACTCTTCCTAAATACTTATGCGATAATTCTATACCGTAGGAGCACCGTATAGAACATCTTAAGAGAGCTAGTGTAATCTCCTAGAAGAGCGCCGTCCCCCTTCTTTATACCGCGAATATAACGGTATACGTCGATAAACCGTACGCTAGTCCCGTCGCTACGCGTAAAGTAGAGGGTACGCCGAGGGTTAATAAAGGTCTAAATAAGGACCTTATATACCGGAGGCTAGGTAATGTATATGTCCTAATAGCTCGACGGATATTAAACACCGGGTCTACTTCGTCCTTCGAGCGCTCTAGCCCGGAAGGACAAATAGGGGGGAGATAACTCGTAATCGAGGTCGAATAGAACGGTGTTATATTTAACCTTACGGATTAGGACCTCGAGTAGGCATTCTTCGAGATAGGACGCTAGCTTTACGGCGCGATAGAGCAACGTAACTACTTAAATCTCGGGCTAGATAGAGTGCCGAAAGGTCGCGCTCGATAGGCTCTTAAGCCGGAGAAACATCCGCTACGCGTACTTAGCGGTCTTATCGATAGTATCCTTAAATCGTACGTCTACGCGACGTAGTCTTATTAGGTCTATAGGCGACATATAGTCTAGAATCTCGAGGAAGAGGTTAGCGTTTTATATAATATCGTCGTATCTGCTAAATCGGGCGAGTATAAGATAGACGTTATAGTAGGTATGTTTATAGGTAGCTTTGTCGCTACATAAATGCTTGTACGAGTCGCCTACCGACGGTACGCGTTTCGTCTAGATAGTTATTATTTCGTCGTAGTAATAGCGGCGGCGGCCGTAAGGTAATTATATCGAAACTTAGGGAGGGAGATCGAGGGAGCGCGAGGGCGAGCTAGGGACTTCGGGTCGAGTATAAGTAGGCGGTTACGTATATATACGAGCTAGATCGATCTAATAAGCCGGGCGCGGAGGAGTTAGTAACGGATAAATCCTAAACGATAGACCGTAGGAGGGAAGGGGACGAGGAGGACAGCTATCTATTACTTACTATTATGTCCGTACCGTAGTTACCGGACTAACGAGAGTTTGCCGCTAACGTAATAGCGGGTTAGTAGGGGGTAATTAGATTAGCGACGCTAGCTTTAGTATCGTACCGAGCCTATTAGGTAATAGGTTATTAGCATTTACGGAGCTACTAGGGCTAGAAATAGGCGGTATAACGTTATATCTTACTATTCGCGCTCGTTCTACCCGACGTTAGCGGCATTAATAAGCGGACGACGGTAACTACTAGGTTATAATACGGGGCAGCACCTCTTATTAGTTATAGTAAATTCGACGGCTAAGTCTTCTAAGCCGCTATTAGCGAAAAAAGTAGTCGCTATACGGCCTTTCTCGACGGATATAGACAAAGATACAGATGCCTAGAAGCTAAGCCCCCCGGACTCTCTAAACGTCTTACTAGTACTAATCGGGAGTAATAATAGCTACTAGGTAGATGCTACCCTCTTCTACGTTAAATAGACTTATCTAGGCTAGCGTAACGCGGATCGCTCGATCGACTATCTAGTTAATAACGAAGTAGTAGATTTACGTAGCCGCGTATTCGCCCTCCTCTAGAGACCTTAGACTCTACTATTACGCGAGGCTCTAAACGCGGAGCGGGACAAGATATAGACAGACTACTAACGGTTAGTTAGTCGACGGACTAAGGGAGATTTCGACTTAGCTCGAGCCTTCTTCGAATAGATCGCGAAGGGCGTTCTATCTACCCGTATCGGGTTAATCCGCCTAAGCGGGTACGATCTCGGAATATATAGAGGAAGACCTAGCCCCGCGGTCGTTATAGACATAGGCGAGTTCTACGTCCTAGATGCCGACGTAGCCGGTAGGCTTAGCCTCGACGATCTTCTAGAAATAATGTTTAAGATGTATACGATTAAAAAGTACTATAACAAGTATCCCGATAGACTAAGATAGGACCGCTTAGTAGTAGAAGGACCCCTCCCGCCGCTATTATACCTAATAGGTAATAGTCTCGTTTAGCGACTAGACTATCTCGAGTAAGGACGAAGCGTTACGTAGTCGTATTACACCCTAGTAAGCCCTAGAGTAGATAGGAATTACGAGAGAGTCTAGGCCGAGCTATATTAGCTCCGTATAGCGATCTTTAGACTATCTAAGGTATACTTCGTCGGTATAGTGTTCGAGTATAGTAATACGGTATATAAGGGGGGATACTACTACGATAGGATAAACCGTTACGATACGGCTAAGTATATAGCAACTCCTCGCCTCGCTAAGTAACTAGGCCGTCCTAGTATAAAACCGATCGTTCTAGCGTTCTAGCTAAGGGATCTACGCCTCGGATAAATACGCTACGACTAATATAATAACGAACGAGATATTATATAGGACTACGGGCGGAGTCGGATTCTAAGCGATAGTCTATACTAGTCTAGCTATTAGTACTTTCGTACAAATATATAGCTTATAACGCTCCCGGGTTATCCTATCTATCTTAAGGGTAATCGATATTACTTATATACATCCGTACGCGTTATAACTCTAGGTCCGACATCGCGAACGGATTTATATCGTCGACGTAGTACGGCCGTACTCGGAGATTCCGATAGTACTTGGGATCGACGGATAGCTAGCTTACGAGGACTAGGTGTCCTAGCTAGCGGGATCTTGTCCTATTTTAAATCCGATTCCCTCTTCCTAGTCGTGTTCTAGGTTTAGAAGATGTCTAGTACGACGGGTAGGGTAGGAACTATAGCATAGTTAACGTAACGATATACTAGGACCGGGAGCTTACGCTTACCCGTATACGAACGCTCGAATGTTCGCTAGTATATCGGGCGTACGGCGGCTAGCTCCGAAGAGAGGGTGTTAACTCGTTTTCGAGCCCTATTAGCGGAGATAAGAGGTCCCTATATCGGATTATCTCGTAGTACTCTATACCGAGGGGCCTCGTTACGTAGCGTAGGTGTAGCGAGTAACGGCGGGATAGATATTATGTCGCGGCGAAGTAATAGAGGGCTCCCTTATAGCTCCGCTAATACGTTCGTAACATTTAGGCGCGGCCGGTATTTAGAGGGTCGTTTGTTAGTACGATGCGGTACTAACGATATAGCTTTCTCTACTCCTACTATTAAAATAGTTAGAATTGCGGGCCCTATTTAGACTACTAGCGCGCACTTACCGCCTCTTACGCTACGGAGTATACGCGGGGCCCCGGAACCGTCTAGTATTAGACTAGGTAGACGCTAGTTACGCAAAAGACTCCGACGTTGTCCTATAGTATTTTATCGCAATCTCGGAGGGAGAGACTATTGTTTGTTTGTTTGTTTGTTTGTTTGTTCCATTTACGTCCTGTATGAGTCTATGACTATGTAGGACGGCTGTCTCGCGACAGCAGTCTATCTATGTACAATCGTTGTTCTCTCGTATCTCTTGACCTTAGGGAAAGACCCGTGCCTAGGATAGTAGCAAGCTAGTATCGAAGGACTTTAAAGAAAGACAAATAAGGAAAAGTAAAAGGAGTGTAGGCTAGACGGTCTCGTCTTCGCCTCTTGCTAGGTGCCAGGACCTAGAAGCAATCTTTGTATCCGAGAGAAAGGTAGTAAGGTGTTTCCGGAGTTCCTTATCTTCTACTATTTCTAGCAGAGATTGTGCTTGTCGTAGCGGTAGTAGCCTAAATACATCGTAGATAGGGCAGCTACATACGAGGTGTTCTGCTGTTTCTCGTCGTCCGCAAGGGCAGTCTGGCGTCGTTGCGTGTCTAAAGCGATAGAGATAGGACTTTAGGTATCCGTGTCCTAATAGGATAGTATAGAAGGCACTAGTTAAAGCACGTCTTCCTCCTATTCTATGTTTTCCTGGCGAGCTCTATAGAAATCGACTAAGGTAGCTATTTGTATTCCTAGGTACCTTATTAATCTCCCATTGTCTTGCTATTTCGTATCGGGTTTTCTAGACGCTAAAGAGATCGTCTTTTGCGTAGTTAGCCCTCTCGTGTTCTACGAAATGCTTGTATTGTCGGAGTCGATAATAGAGTAGTTGTATCTGTGTTCTCTGTCGTTTTTGCGGAAGTATCTCTCTCAAGTCCTCGTGTTAGACTTCTCGCGTATCCGAAGGCGCGCTTTAGATAGCGAGTCTTACGGGGTAGTTTTCGGGTAGCTTTACTGCGCGTAGAGAGTATAAAATTAACTGTCTCTCTAGGCGTAGATCCGGGGGGAAGAGATTTGACTCTACTTCGGACGGGACGTTTGGGGCGGTACGGAAAACGCCTAGGATCTTCCTACAAGCTTTACTTTGTAGAGATACTAGAGGTTTTATGCTCTTTTTCGACCGCTACCAAACCGGGGCCCCGTAGTCTACTATTGTAGTAACGCAGGCTAGGTAGATCTTTCTTAACGATATAGAAGATAGACCGCGTTCGGTGTTTACTAGTCTTTCTAATCGATAGAATGCCGCTTATGCTTGTGCCGATCTTATTGCAATGTGCTCCTTAAAGGTAAGACCGGCGTCTAGCCAAATCCCAAGCCACCTTATCGCTTTCTTTGCCGGGCGAACAATATCGCCGTTTAGAAGAATTACCGGGCAGTCGGACCCTTTCCCTTTCGAGAAGTGTACTAGGTCTGTCTTTGCTAGGTCGAAAGCAATCGAGTTCTTCTTTCCTAGGTCTATTAGCCTTCTTGCCTTACGTTCTAGTACCTTAGAGTTCTTCTTAAGGGACGTAGACGAGGTAGATAGTCTAATGTCGTCGACGTAGGAACTAGGAGTAACTCCTTGTAGCGAGAAGAATATGTCGCGCGTATAGATAAGAAAGAGGATAGGAGACATCGGGCTGCCTTGCGGAACGCCGATCTCTACGTCCTGGAATTCCTGTATCTGTCCGTCGAATGCTATTCGTAGGCGTCTATTGCTTATAAACGACTGAACCTAACGTATAAGGCTGTGCGGAAGCCTTAACTGGATTATTATTCTTAATAGTCGGTTCTTTGCAACGTAGTCGTATGCTCCTCTTACATCGAGGAAGATAACCGAAGTCTTCTTTTTCTTTCTTCGATTCTCCTCGATTTCGTTCGTTAAGAGAAGCACCATATCGATAGCCGATTTCTTCTTTCGCCCTCCTAACTACGAGTCGTGTAGAAGGGGCTTCGTCTCTGCGATAATCCCTAGGCGTTTTGCGAGTATTCTCTCGCTAATCTTGCCAAGGCAGTTTAGGAGAGAGATAACTTGGTAGGCCTTAGGGACCGAATAGTCTAGTTTTCCCGGCTTTGCTAGAACTGCGCCTGTCGCAACTTTCCAGCATCGGAGGTAGTGTCCTTCGTCGAGTAGCCTACTGTATATACGTAGAAAGGTAATAGGAATAGCGCCGTACGCTTTACTAATAATAGCTTGCGTAATACCGTCCGGGCCCGGCGTTTTTCCTTTTACTATCTTCGTGCTACAGGCAGCAGCGAGTTCCTCTTCGGTTAGCGTAGTCTAGCCCTAATCCCCGGCTGTATACGCTTCCTAACGGCTAGGTAGAGGTTCCTCGGCAGGAGGGCGCGGAAATAAGGCTTCGGAGAAGGCCTTATATTTCCCCTCGAAAGAATCTTCGTTGTTTATCGTGGGTATCTGTCTTCGGCTGCTATTCCTAGTATAGGACATAGCTTTAAAGATAGATTTCGAGTCTTCTTTTTCGAGGAAAGCGTTCCAGTAGTTCTTCTTAGCTGTTTTAATAGCTTGGAAGTACTCGTTTCTCGCTTTCGTATACGCCTCTTTCTCGTCTAGCGTCGGCGTACGTCCGTAGGTAAAGGTCTGTCTATATGTTCTAGACATTGTACGGCGTAGCGTGCGTAGCTCTCTATCCTACTAAGGTTTTGCGTAGGCGTGTACTACTTTCTCTGGGATTGCTCCCCGCATCGATTCGGTAATACATAAGGTAAAGGAGTCTGCGATGTCGTCGAGGGAGTTCGTATAGTTAATAGACGTCGCCTTGCTTATTAGGAGATCTGTAAACAGTTCCCAATCCGCGGAAGCTATATCTAGAACTACTTTCTTCTGTTAGGCTCGATCTTGCGCGCTAATAAGGTCTATAGATATAGCCTTATAGTCTGAGCCTGTCGGAATCGTTCTCTAGTCGATTTCTTTCGTAGATAAGGATCCTCTTGTGAACGTAAGGTCTAGGACCGACTCTGCGTCTAGGTGCGGCCTATAGAAGGTCCCGACACCTATCGTATTGCGTAGAGTAAAGCCCTAGTCTTCTATCCACTCTATAAATTCGCGGGCGCTAGTAGTATCCTTTCCCCTCGGATCCTAGGACGGGTGTCTAAGGTTAAAGTCTCCTACTAGTAGAGTGTTTGGAAGGAACGTGTTGCGTAGAGAGTAGAGGCTTCTCTCTATTGTTCGTCGGTTTTGCGGGTTCTCGGTATCCCGAAGGTCCTTCTCGTTATAGAGATTAACTATCTAGATCTTGTTGCCCTTCTTGTCTGAAATAACAAAGGAAAGTATGTCGCTGTCGTCTAATAAAATAGGAGAGATATTAACGTTAAGTCTTGTGCTAATATATAGCATTATTCTTGGCCGGATCGTCGAATCCGTAGTCGTTGGGAATAGCTAGTTATACTCCCGGTATGCGATAGATCTTGTCTCTTTGTAGCCTATTATCGGGTCTTCTATAGTCCACGGTTCCTAGACTAGTAGAAGGTCGGCTTTCTACTTAACCGCGACGTCTAAGGGAGACTCTATAGCCTCGATAGATCGGTTAAGATTAACGTAGAAAATCCGTAGAGAGTGTTCTAACATATAGAACGTTCTAGGGGCCTCCCTTTCTATTGTATACGATCCTTCGCCTTCTCGACTCTTAGGCTGTCCGCGCCTACGTATAGACGGTTTTGAATAGCCCTTTTTGCCTCCTCCTCGGTAGCAAAACCTACTAGAACTGTCGCCCTAGTAAGAGTCCTTCTTCTCTCTTCGTTTGTTAGCCAAATCGGGGTGCCTGCGAGTTTAAGACCTCTATTAAAGGTCTTAATTTCTCGTTAAATGTCCTGTAGGCCCGTTAGCGTGTTAAAGTTCGCGGTCGAGACGCTATAGACTACGACCTTGTGCTAGAGAGAGTCCTCTATTACCCGTGCCTCGCCTACGATATCGGTAACCTTAGTAAGGCTATCGATCGTTCGTTAGCGGGCTTTCTCTGTTGCAAAGTTTAGGACAATGTTACCCCGAAATGATTTCTTTATCGCAAGGACAGCTAGCTCTTAGTCTTCGCCTTTAAGAGCGTTGTTAATTTTGTCTCGGGTTGCGATCTAGTCGAGTTCCTTCTCTTTATCCTTTGGTACAAGGATAAGAGGCATCGGTTCTGCTTGTTCTTTCGGCTTGCTTGCCCTCCGGGAGACGGTCGTCCACTGTTGTTGTTGTTGTTGTTGTTATTGTTGTTGTTGTGTTGTCTTTGTTGTCGAGGAGGTAGAGGTAGAGGTAGCGGATCCGCTGTCTCCCTTAATAACGTCTGCGAAAGTAGGCTTCTTCGCCTATACTGCTAGTTTCTTTGTTGTCATTTCTAGGTTCGAGACTTGCTTTGCGAGGATTTGGGACGTTGTCCTAAAGTCTATACACTCGGTAAAGTGCCGAAAGACTTCGAGAAGGTCGAGAACCCGGGTTTGTTCTCCTGGAAACCCGACTAGATCCCCCGCCGCTTCGACTAGTAGCTGTCGGGCTTGTAGGATCTTCTCGTTCGCGGGCGTGTAAGAGAGTGTTTGTTTCTTTCCGAGAGAAGGGCTGCGAGTCGGGGAGATACTGAATTCGAAGGGGTTTTGCCTTTTCCTAGGTATAAAAGGAATGCCGGTTCTTTTTAGTAGTTCCTCCGGCAACGGCAGGGTTTTGAGAGACTTAAACGTAACTTCCTCGTCCCCTCTAGCCGTAGCTTTTGGAGTCTAAGGGGCTAAGCTTGCGTCTATCATTTCCGTCTCGGTAGACATTGTCTTGTTGTTTGTTTGTTTAAAAAGAGGCTTAGCAGTCTTACGCCGAGAGGGCTGCTTGTTCGTCTCTATTTCCAATCGCGTTCGGGTCCTAGCCTACTTGCGACACTAGGGCACTCTTCTCCCTACTATACAAAGTAGGAGAAGGTATACTTCAAAGAGGAGAGAAGAGATATATAAATATACCTCTGCTTCTAGGAAGTACTCTGGCCTGCAGCAACGTGCGTCTTTGTAGCAGGCTTTAGAGGCGTTCTGCGGGTAGCCGTAGCAGGTTCGGGACAACCTTTGTCTCTAGGGAAAGGTAGGCCTATACTCTATAAAGAGTATCTAGCTATACAGCTAGTACTACTACTCTAATCCCTAGAGGTGCAAATTCGTCCTTACTAAACTACACTGCTCCTTTAGCTTCCTCTCTCGGCGGCGTAGGACAACAGGTAACTCTAGTATAGAGAGAACTAAGTGTATGTGTATGTGTATGTTTGTGTATCCTGGGAACACTGCTCTTGTTTGGCCTTTGGCTCTTTCAAAATTCGACCAAATCAGGCGTTTGATAGCTAGAATAAAAGCTCTCGTCGAGGGCTTTCAAACGGGCTACACGGCGTCCGAATCGGCGGCGTATTGGTTGTGTTGTGGTGTGTTGAAGTGTTGTGGTACAGGTTGTGAACCTTCCTTGTGCAATGCCCTAAACAGGGAATGTTTCGAGTGTAGGGGAGGTGAGGTCGGAATAAGGTTTCGGAGGTGGGGGCCAAATCCCGGAGTTCAGGGTCCAGCGTCCTTGAAAATTTGCACCCCAAAGGGGGCAACAAGGTAAATCTTTGAACTCCAGTAGCGGCGTAGGTTTTGAGGGCAGCGGGGTGAATGCGGGTTCGTTGGAACGGCCTTGATAAGGGCTTTCGAATGGTGCGTGTTTGGTGATGATCGGGTCAATATTGGGTGTGCAATGGAAGTGCGGATGTCGATGACTTGGGTAGGGCGCTTTACTACTAGGCTAAGGGCTAAAAGATAAGAATCTTAGAACCTTATTCTAAGATTACGCCCTACTTTTAAAGGCTCGGTATAGCCGAGCTTATACCTTAGGTACCGCCTATAATACTTTCTTACTAATAGTATATATATATTTATAGCCGTACTATCTTTATAGATAGCGAGATAGCGCGGCGGTTACTAATAGACTCTCCTTCTTATTACTTCCGTTTATAGTATATTAAGTTCGAGTTTCTAGTTAGAAATATAATATAGTATCTTACTAAGAGAGATAAAGCGTAAAGATCTATAGGGCCTCTTTTTTTATTTATTATTATTATAGTAGTATATCGAGTACTAAAGGTTAGCCGACTACGGCTTAGAAAACTATAGTTAGTAATAGTATTAAAGTATATATTAATATCTAGGACGCGCGATTAACGGGTTTTTAGGACCCTCTTTTTCCTTCTCCGCTACTAGGTAAAGTCTATAGGATCTATAGACTCGTTATCGCTAATACCTACTAAGCTAATAATACGTATATACTCGAGTTCCTCCTTAATAAGCTTCTCTTTAGCCTATATAGTTTCCTATATATATTTCCCGGCTATATATTTCTATACGTAGAGTATCCTTAACTCCTCTTCCCTCTTTAATTAATACTATCTAAGTAGAATAGCGTAAAATACCTCGAAAGAGTATACTTAGTTATACCGAGCCTAATAGCGAGCGACGCTAAAAACGCGCTCGTAGCTAATACCTATAGCTAGTATATAGAGTATATCTCGAGCTAGCCTTATAATATTAGGGTATTCGTACTCGATAGCGGCCTAATACTAGAGAATACTCCTATCCTTCTTACCCTTACCTAGTTACTAGAAATCTATATAAAGGATATTTATTAGGAAACGAGTAGGGTATCGCTACTCCGGGCCTAAATCGGGCCTATTCTAGGCCTAATATAGACCCGATATAGACCCGAGGCTACCCTAAGCGAGGCTTAGCGTATATATTCCCTTTTGTTCCCTTTCGCCTCCCTTCGTTATACTCGGTAGGTAATATAGACATTCGTATATAGACTACTTATACGTATTAGTTACTACCTAGTTATACTACCCTTATAGTATATTACCTCGAAACCTACTAAGGGATTAGCCGTACTAAGTACTAGAGTAGGTACTATCGACCCCCGATTTAGTACCGAATTAGAACTAAGAAATACCTCCTAAGATATAGCCGGACGGCCGAGGCCCGAGCGACGCTCTATCGTTATCGAGACTTAGCGACCTACCGAATAAAGAGGATAAGCGAGATAATATAGGAGGCCGATATATAGGAACACCCGATATAGATCCGGAATAGACCCTAACGGACCTAGGAACGGACCCGAATACGGACCTAGACTATCTATAGGTCCCTTAGTATATTAGAGACTATATCTAGGAACTAAGGTAGGTTTAGATCGCGCCTATAACGGCGAAGTAACGAGCGGCGTATATTAAGGCTCGCTAAGATACCGCCGCTATATACGATATAGAGCTAGACTTTATTAAGAAAAGGAAGAGAGCTCCCTCTAGCCTATAATTAGTAGAGAGAGGAATTAGGTCTAAATTAGACCCGATTTAGAGCCTTCTTAAGTCTAGACTAGGATGTACGCTAGAGACCTCCTCCCTAGAAGCTCTTCGTATATAGGTTAGCGACTACGAGAACCGTTTCTATTTCTATAACGTTCCCTATAATATAACCGCTAATAACTAGTCTCGCCGTACCGCCTAGGCTATTAAACGAGTTAAGCCGAAGGACCTCCGCGCTACTATCGTACGGTACTAGGTAGACTACCCCGACGACTACGCCTTAGATACTATTTTCGAATAGAGCGACCTTAAGGAGGTACTCCGCGACTAGATTACCCCGAAGGCGACCCGTATAGCGGAGCTCGCGACCTAATATTAGTACTATAAATAGCTTAATAACTAGTCTATAGGTAACTTCTATATATATATATAAGGGCTCGAGGCTCGTATAGACGTAGTACTAATAATAAACGATAAAGATAGGTAGAACCGGAAGAGTTTCTACTACTCTAAGCTAGCGGAGGACCTTTAGAAAGAGATTAATAAGAACGAGAAGCTCGCTAGTACGTATAATATAGTAGAACTTATAGACATCGTATCGATCTACGAGAACGTCTATTTTCTAAAAGGACGCCCTAGGGCTCGCGATACTAAACTAAGGAAGGACCCGGAATAGCCCCCTTCCGGCCCTACTACGGCTACGAATCTGTCCTAGACCCTAAAGGGTCGGGGCGGAGGTCGACTAGGCTAGAGGGGTAGCCGCGGAAACTTCGCCTACTATATAAATAATATATCTACTTCCGGCGTTAATCGTATACTAGCGGGGTATATCGGGGAAGTAAAAGAGTAGCCCTAGTTAAAGTTGTCGGCATATAACTTAGCTCCCTTAAGCTAGGGCCGAAAATAAGAGGGAAGAAGAGGAGACTAGCTATTAACGTCTAGATCCGCGATAGCGACGGTAGGCTCTAGACGCTAATAGCGTTAGTCGACTATAGCGCTTAGATTAACCTTATCTCCTAATATAAGGTCTAATTACTTTATCTCCCGAGTAATAGGGCCCCGGTACTAAAGGTTAAGTTCTTAAACGACTATTAGATAACGGTCTATAAGGGCTACGACCTAATAGTACTAGTAAAGGACTCGAAAGGGGCTAAAAGAGGTATAAACTAGACCTTCTAGGTAGCTACCTTTACCGGATACGATATAGTACTTAGATAGGACTAGATTCTCGTATCTAACCCTCTTATTTATTTCCGGTCGGGGAGATTCGTATAGGCTATAGCCGACGACGAGGGCGACGATACGGAAGAAGAGGACGAGAGTTAGCCCTAAAGAGACTACCCTACTAGTATAGTACTATACGCTATCTTTAGCGGAGAGGCCGTATTCGAATAGGAAGGATAGTTCCTAGTCGGATCGGCGGTATAGGAGGATAAGGAAGACGCCGACATTATCCCTAAAATAGTAGACATTAACGCCCTAGATAGCGCTATTATAGAACCTATAGTAATTTATATCGATAGGGACCGCGACCTAACGGAGGTAGACCTAAATAAGCGATACGAACACTAGATCGTAGCGCTATCGTACTACGAACGCTACCGCGATATATATAAGGATAAACTAGAGCTAAGCGAACTACCGAAATAGGTCTATTAGACTATACTTACCGTCGCCGCGGTAGAATAAGCGGACCTCGACCGCGTCCCCCCTAAATACTACGACTACGACGTATTTAGTAAGGAGCTCGCCGGTATTATAGCCCGTAATAGCTAGTATAACTATATAATTAATATTAAGGAGGGGGAGATACCCCCCTAAATGCCGATATATAACCTCTTATAGAAGGAGCTAGTTATCCTACGCGAGTATATCGATAAGGCCTTAAAGAAGGGCTAGATTAGGCCTAGTAAGAGCCTATACGGGGCGCCTATCCTATTCGTCCCTAAAAAGGACGGCGAGATAAGGCTATATATTAACTATAGGGGATTAAACCGAGTTACTATTAAGAACCGATACCCTCTCCCCCTTATTAGTAAGATACTAGATTACCTAAGTTAGGCCCGAATCTTCTCTAAATTAGACCTAAGGAACGCCTACTATAGGATAAGGATTAAGGAGGGAGACGAGTAGAAGACGGCGTTTAAAATAAGGTACGGCTTATTCGAGTACCTAGTTATACTATTTAGGCTAGCTAATACGCTAGCGACGTTCTAAGCGTATATTAATAAGGCCCTTATAGGGCTTATTAGTACTATCTATATAGTATACCTAGATAATATACTTATCTACTCGAAGAACGAGGAGGAACACCGCTACTACGTTAAATAAGTCCTTAAGCGACTAGAGGAGTAGAAGCTATATATAAAACCCGCGAAGTACGAGTTCTATATAGATCGCGTCGAGTTCTTAGGGTTTATTATTATACTAGGGGGTATAGTTATAGACTAAAGAAGGATCGAAGCTATCTATAAATAGCCTATACCGAAGTCCTATAGGGACGTATAGGTATTCTTAGGGTTCGTAAACTTCTATAGGAGGTTTATATATAGGTACTCAAAGATCGCGAGGCCCCTAAATAATATACTATCCGGTAGCTAGGTTATAGATAAGGGGAAACGAGGGAAGAAGTAGATAGTCCGTAGACCCTTTAAGTAGAATAAGACCTCTAATAGAGCGTTTTTAGACCTAAAATAGACCTTTATAGATATACCTCTACTTTAGTACTTCGATCTATCCCTCCCGATTATAGTTATTATAGATATATTAGATACCGCCTACTCCGGCATCCTCCTCTAGCTAAAAGAGGACGCCGACGGTAACCGCTACTAGTACCTAGTAGCTTATTATTCTAAGAGCTAGGTAGGACCGGAGATCCGGTACTATATACTAGATAAGGAATTAATAGCGATATCGGAGTATTTTAAGATATAGCGGTATTACTTAGAGGGCGCTACCTATCTAATATAGGTAATAACCGACTACTATAACCTACGCTACTTTATAATAACGAAGATACTTAACGGGCGTTAGGCTCGTATTGCCGAGACCCTCGCCGCGTACGACTTCGTTATTAAATATAAGCTAGGGAAATTAAATCCTACGGATAGCTTATTACGCCGCCCTAACTACTTTATAGGCTTTAAGGAAGGCGTAAAGGAAGACGAGCTATAAGGGGCCCTCCCTATCCTTTAATAGTCGCTAAGAACGCTATTCCCGGACGGCTCTACTTTAGACCTATATAAGGCTAGTAATAGCCCTATAGTTATATTAGTATAGGAGCCTAAGGAAGGAATAGGTAGCCCGGAGGGCTACGCGCCTAACGCGTTAGAAGAAATACGATTCTCGATACGCGAATAGAGTATATACGTAGTTTATAGTATCGAGGACGATACCTCGAGTAGAAGCGCTATACGTATTCTATACTACCTCGTTACCGCTACGGCGGAGGGGGAGATAGCGAACTCGGCGGAGCTACCGGCCTTATTCGTTAATCTAATTAGGGATATCTAGTAAGCGGATCCCTTTATTTAGGAACGAAGAAGTTAAATAACCGCGCGAAATTTAGGTATAGCCGCCTTAGCCCTAAAGTAGGCCCTAGGTATACCCGAATTAGACCCGGACCTAGTAGGAGAGGACGACCGGTAGGCGTTTAACTCTAGTAGAATCCTACGGTACGATAGAAAAGTCTACGTTCCTAACGTAGTATCGCTAAGAAGGGAAATCCTTAGAAGGAATTACGACGACCCTACTATAGGCTACTATAGCTACTAACGTACGTAAGAGATTATCGCCTCTAAATACTATTAGAAGGGGCTTACGAACGATATTAATAACTACGTTAGAACCTACGATATATACTAGCGGACTAAGATAAAGTACTATAAGCTATACGGATAGCTATAACCCCTCTCCGTTCCTAATAGACTATAGTAGTTACTATCGATAGACTTTATCGTCGGCTTACTACCGTCTAAGGGATTTAATAGTAAGGTATATAACGCTATATTAGTTATCGTCGACCGGCTTACTAAGTATGTCCGGTACTTCCCTATAAATAATACGATCGACGCTAATACCCTAGGAGACCTAATCTATAACCGAATCGTATATAGGATAGGCCCCCCGGACGATATCGTATCGGATCGAGGATTAATCTTTATAAGTACGTACTAGAGCGCTCTATTCTACTACCTCTCTATTAAGAAACGGCTTAGTACGGCTTTCTACCTATAGACGGACGGCTAGACTAAGCGTATAAACTAGTAGCTCGAGGCTTACCTCCGTATCTACTATAACTAGGACTAAGACGACCAGGCTATCCTTCTCCCTATAGCGGCTTATACCTATAATACTAAGGTCTATTCTAGGTCTAGATTTAGCCTAATAAAGCTCGCTTATAGGTCTAATTTAGGCGCTATTAATAGCGTATTATAAAAGGACTTCCCTACGAAGGGACTAACGTCTAAAGTAAGGTCGCTAGCTAACGCCGCGCGCGAATATCTCGCGAATAGAGCGATAGAGTTTACTAAAGTAAAAGAATACCTAGAGTATATAGCGACCCTTTAGAAGAAGTACTACGATAAGACAACGGTAGAGAAGTTCTATAACGTCGGTAATAGGGTACTACTATTAAGGAAGAATATTAAGACTAGGCGACCCTATTAGAAACTAGATAATAAGTTCCTTAGGCCCTTCTATATTACGGAACGGATTAGGACGTAAGCCTACTACCTCGACCTTCCGCTATCGATAAAGCGGTTCTACTCTATCTTCTACGTATTCCTACTAGAGCTATATCGAGCCCGAGAGGGATACTAACTACCCCTAGTATAGTCCCTCGAGCCTGACGATAATAAGGAAGACGACTAGGAGGTAGAAGGGATTCTAGCTATAAGGGGCGATACGCGGGAAACGAGGGAATATCTAGTACGATAGTTAGGGTACTCCCTAGAACATAACGAGTAGATATCGGCGGAAAATATAGAAGGAGCGAGTAAACTTATTAAAGAGTTTAAAATTAAGTAAGCCCGGCTATAGGCCGAAGGTAGGCCTAAAATAGGCCCGAACACTACTATAGGTAGGTATCCTACGCGACTAAAAAAGAAAAGAACTCGTAGATAAGGTCGTATACTTTTACCTTACCCTCTACGCTAAAAATTAAAAGGCTCTATAGCTAAAAATAAAGAACCGAACTAAGGAGTCTAATATACTAGGCCCCGCTATAGTCTTTAATACTATACCGAGACGGCCGAACAGACTGCACCTTCACGCGGTGGCCGTCGTAAGTACCTTCCTCGGAAGGGAAACTAAGACAGTCTGGAAGAAACCTCCTCGAAAACCTCTCGAAATCCGCCCGAAATCCTTCTCGAAATCCGCCTCGAAATACAAGCTACAGAACAACGGCACGATTCGAACGAACAGCCCTCTACGTTACGAACGAGAAGAAGCAGTCCACTCTATCCTATACGCGCACCTCCTCGAAATCCGAACCGAAATCGCACCTCTTTCCCTCTAGAGATTCGGGTCCTCTACGGAAAAGTGCACTTCAAAGAGCTAGAACAGTCGGTGGAATCTACAACTCTGCGATCAACCTGCGTAGCTGTATACGTTTGGAAGCGGCATGCAGTTCCACAAAGGCGTATTAAGGATAAGAGGGGGCAGCGAGTTGGACAGCTGCTTTCGCACTGCTTTTGCACGGCATTTTGTACGGCATTTGCACTACGTTTCGAATTCGCAGCGTGTGTGCGAAGCGGAAGGATCCGCTGAAAATTCTGCAAAAGCTTGGCGCGAAAATTCTGCAGCCTTGGGCTGCAACACTCGTTTGATTTCCTTTGTCTCGCATTTGTTTAAAGTCCTTTAGCATTGCCTTAGGCACGGGGTCTCCCCTAAGGTCAAAGAATACCGAAAAATCTGATTGTAACTAGATCTACTGCTTTGCCTTTATAGCAAAGCCGTCCTACATAGTCTTGGACTCCGAAAGGACGTAAATGGAACAAACAAACAAACAAACAAACAAATAATACTATACCGATATTATCTATTATACCCTAATGCCCTCTAAAAGAGCCCCGCCTTATACCTATTCTATACTAATAGCCCCTTAAAAGGCCGAATAGCTATAGTATACGAGGCGGAGTATATAAGGGCTTATATCCGCGATAATAAGACGCTCGAAGGGCCCGTCCGTAACGATATTAAATAGCTACTACGACGATATCCCTATACTAGCTATAAACCGCGTCTCCTTACCTATTATATCGGTACGACGAGACCGATAGTAGGCTATCTACTACTCCTCCGTAGGCTTAGAAGTTAAGTCCTTATACTTACGCGTAGGGGGGGGAGCCCTAGTAAAGAACGTAAGAATACGCGCGTAAGTAGGAGTATTTATACCGGCGATAAAGACCTCCTTAATTAGGGACGTAATCTAAGGGTATAGCTTCGCGGCGTAGTTACGAACCGTATTAGTCCGGCGTAGGAGGCGCTTTACGGCGTCGGTCTTTTCTATAGGGTCGTTAGTAGTATTATCGATAGTAATACTAGGGTTCCGCTAAAGGTAATCCTTTATAGTATATTATAGGTAATCGAGAATATTTATAGCGCGGAAGGCCTCCTCCGGTATAGGATAGTAGCGATCGGTCTACTTATTAGTAATATACTACGAGTACTTACTACTCGGATTATCCCTTATATCGTAGTAGGTAGTAATAAGGAGCTATTACGGTACGAGGTTATATTAGCCGATAGGCTAGAGGCGACGGATATAGTTAATATAGGGTAATATACGAGCCGGAGGGCGAGGCTATAGGTAAGGAGGAAGGTAAGGAACGCGAGTAAGCGGAAGGTCGCTTACGGCTATCTCCTTACGAGAATAGAGACCCGTAGGAATCTTCGCCTTTAGAGGAATAGTAATAGGAGGCCCTATCTATATTAGCTTAGTCGTAGGCTAGAATTAGACTAGATATATACCTAAACGCTAGGTAAGGAAGCTATTAGAATTCGACCGAGGTATAGTCCCCGGAGCCTAAGGAGATGTCGGTAGACTATTACCGGCCTCCTAGCTAGTACGCCGATTATAGCTACGATTACGCTAATTAAGGCGCTAGCCCTCGGGGCTATTAATAGCGGGAAAGCTACTCGGAGGACGGCTACTACTACTACTACTACCGCCGGGATAGTTATATACGAAACCCTACTAGCTTATAATAGTAGAAACTCGGCGAGGCGTAGTAGAGTACTAGGGAAGGGGCGGTAACGGAAAGAAGCTATTACTAAATACTCTCCGCGGAAAGTCTTCTTAGATAGATACGAGGAGGAAAGCTAGAGCTAGCTTAATAATGTCGACGGTAGTATCGACGAGGAAGCGAAGGAGGTTAATAAAGAAGGAAGGAAGGAATAAGTAGAACAGCGTAGTTTTATACGTAAGAATATATAGACTACGCCTATAATTAAGGACTCGAATTTACTAATATATTACGAGTATAAGGAGTTACGGGAAGAATTTACGGACAATTACGAGCCTTAGGTATTAGGTAGGTAGCTACGAGACCGGATTTAGGGCTATTTATACTATATAATAGTAGTTAAGAGGCGATACTATAGCGTAGGTACCTAGGGAGGACCTAATAATTAGACTCCTCGGTCCGAGTCTTAGATATAATAGCCGGTAGGCCTAAGCTACGCCGGATATAGGCTAGGGATAGTATTTAGACTATCGAACCCCTCTTTAGTCCCCTTATAAGGACCGGAAACTATAACGACGACGAAACCGGACCTCTACCCCCCCCCCTTTTTTCTACCTATATATATAACTAGATTACTACTAACTCCGTTCTAATAGCCTAGTAGTCGTCGCGTCTATTTAATAGTTTCTCCTTCCGTTAGCTTCCTCTTATAGTGCCCTCGGTTCGAGTCCTCTAGAGAATAGTACGTCTTCGACTAACTTATAGCGCTTCCTTTTTAGTACCGATTTCCGTTTTAGGGAGGCGTTCGGTACTATATTTATATACTAACGCGCGGCTACTTACTCTAACTAATTACGCGCTTTATACGTAAACTAATTTCGTCGCGCCTAGTTAGCTAGAGTAGCGCTTAAACGGACTAACCTACCGGAGATTATATATAAAACACCGCGGTTCGATTCCTTCCCTATTAGTCGGCTTCGAGATATTATTAAGTTTCTTTTTACTATTTTTTCTTTTACGACCTAAGGATAGGCCGCTAGGGGAGGGGGGGATACTATTAGGAAACGACTAGGGTATCGCTACTCTAGGCCTAAATCGGGCCTATTCTAGGCCCGATATAGACCCGATATAGACCCGAGGCTACCCTAAGCGAGGCTTAGCGTATATATTCCCTTTTGTTCCCTTTCGCCTCCCTTCGTTATACTCGGTAGGTAATATAGACATTCGTATATAGACTACTTATATATATTAGTTACTACCTAGTTATACTACCCTTATAATATTAGTATACTAACTATATTACTAACTATATACCGAAATTAACTTATACCTCTCTAGAAGTAATATTCTAACTCCTTAGCTCTATCCGTATCGTCGATAAAGGTTAATAGGTCGGGTTCTATATCTTCGTCCCTACTCTAGTAGTATAGCTTACCTAAAGTAAAGTTCCTTAAAGGATCTTTAAACTTCCTCTATCTCTTCTTCCTCCGACCCCTTTAGTCCGCTAATAGTAAGTACTTCTCCTTAAATAATTTATAAAGCTTCTTCTTATAGTATTTCTTATAATTGTCGCTACTATCTTCCCCTTTCTAAGTATCTATATTAAAAGCTATATTCTTCGTAAGAGGATCTAGTAGTATAGATATACTATAAATATCTCTAAACTTATCCTATATCTTAGAGTAGTACTTTACGAGCTTATTCTACGCTACCTTAAGTACTACGACTATAGCTAGCTTCTAGGGCTAAGTCTTCCTCTTAAGCTTATCGATTATAAGGTTAATAATCTTAAAGAGCCTATTATAGAAGCTAAATACTAGGTAAATAGTAATATCCTTTATTACTCCTAGTATTATTATAGTAAGTATAAAGGATTACGTAAGGTTAATTATATACGTAACCTATAACTACTCGGTATCGCCGAGCCGTAGCTACTAAACGTTTATCCTAGTCGCGTACGTATTAATTATATATCGTAGTCGGCTAGCTCTTAGAAGTATATAGTATATTAAATCCTACCGGGTCTATACGTTCTATAATATCCGGCGTAGCTTAGTAAGATAGCCCTTCTTTTCCTAGCGCCGCGCTAGCGGCTTTAGGGGTCCGGCGATAATCTCTTTTTATATAATCTCGAACTACTCGGTATATTACGAGCTAGCGTTAACGTAGAGGGATAGCTATTAGATCTATTATCTATTAATATAAAACTAGGTACCGACTACGATACTAACTATATATAGAAGACTTACTTTATATAATATAAGTAGAATACCGTAATCCCTATTAGTAATCTATATCCGTCTAGCCTTAGCCCTAGATATTATTATTCGTTAGAGCGAGATTTAAGTATATATATAACGCCTTAATTATAAGTTAAATAATATATAATATATATAGGAAATACTCTAGTAGGGTATAGTCGTTCTCTATAAGTAGCTCTACTCTCTCGAGCACCGGGTCGATATCCTAAATATAGATAGATAGCTTAATAAGTAGGTTCTTAGTAAGGTCCGCGCGTATCTAGAGGATCGTATTTACTCTACTATAGTATTAGTTCGCCGTAGTAGGTACTAGAACTCTCGGACCTATATTAAAGTATATATAGTACTATTATTAGATACGTTATCGGTTATAATACTAACTAGCTTCTTATCTAAGCTAAATATAGAGACTACCTCGTATACTAACTCCCTAAGGTTCTAACCGGTATAGTCTCTAGTAATTAGTAGAAAGTCTAAGAGCTCCTCCTAAAGGGTCTAGTATTTATTAATCTAATAGACCTTAATTATAATAAATAACGCCTTTATTGTCTTCGCTTACTAGCCGTCTATAGATAGGGAAGCTCTACTAATATCCCTAAGCGTAGCCTTTAACTTACTATCCCTATAGGTAAACTATTATATCTTAATACGGGAGGGTTTTATAAGACTTAGGGTATCTTAAAGATATTATACTTACGCTCCTACTAGTATAGTAGCTACGAGACCTAACTAAAGTCTTATATATATGTCTTAATTCGTAAGTCCTAGATTATACTATTTAGAATATATTCTCTTTCTAAATATATAATAGAGAAGGAGGCTTAATACGCTATTTACTAATAATACTATAATTAGTAGGTCGGGGATAAAATATAACGTAGAGCGGGCCTACTAGATCTATAGAGAGTTAGTAGGTAATATATATTCTTAAATGTTTAAAATATATTCCTATTCCCTTTAGCCTTAGATAGGTAGGTAGTAGTAGTAGTAGTAGTAGTAGTAGTAGTAGTAGTAGTAGTAGGTATAATTTTATCTATATACGTACCCGTCGATACTACCCTACCTACTACGCCTATTACGATATATATAGATAGGTTACCTATAGTAGTTTAACCCTATACTCGTTATTATTATTATTAGTATTATCGTCGTTATCGTTATTATCTTAGTTATCCTAGTTATAATTATACGTCTCGATAATAGGGTAGTCTTCTACCCCTAAGATACGATATCTCTACTAAACCTCCTTCTCCTTTCGAGCTATCGTAGTAGGCGTAGTTTTACTTATACGTATCTAATTAAACTAATTAATAAGCTACTACTACTACTACTACTACTACTACTACTACTACTACTACTACTACTACTACTACTACTACTACTACTACTACTACTACTACTACTACTACTACTACTACTACTACTACTACTACTACTACTACTACTACTACTACTACTACTACTACTACTACTACTACTACTACTACTACTACTACTACTACTACTACTACTACTACTACTATAACTATCTACCTTCTCTCTCCTAGCGTATTATTAACGGCGCGATCTAATCGAACCTATTATCGCCTTCTATCCTACTACTACTACTACTACTACTACTACTACTACGCCTTCCTAGCTCTCTCTTTCCCTTTTCTACTATAACGTCCTCTAATAGCCCTCTTACCTATACTAATACCTTATATACCCTTATATATAGTAGAAGATCGCGTTACTAGTCCCTCTTCTTCGTTTTCTACTTCCTTCGTCTCTACGCGTAGGCCTTCTCTATAAGCGCCCTTATTTTCTCCTCTCGGCCCGAGTAATTAGTAGCGGTATTAGTATAACCTACCTTACGAGAGAGTATAACGTCCTTCTCCCGAGTAAACTACTTATATAATACTTTTATATCCTTTATTAAGTATAAGCCGCGGTCCTACGTTACTCGCTCGGTGCCGGTATTAGCGATCTAATCCTCCCGTCGGACTAAACACCGCCTACCTACTTCTTCTAATTAAGCGAAAGTATCGGCCTAGGAGGTAACGAGGGATAAGAGCGTAGTATTAAAGTAGGCGAGCTTATAGTTTAAGGCTACGGATTCGCTAGTAGTCGCGGGGAAGGATAGTAGTAAGGTCTAGAAATAATAGGCGGTCGGGCGGGGTAGTAGTCCGGCGCGGAGTTAGAGAGGTAGACGATATATCTTAGACCGACGAGCGGCTTTCTAGGTCCGAGCTACGGTGTATTTTAACTCTACGGCGCCGAGCTAGGAGGTAGTAGAAGAGCGGTTAAGGAGTATAGTTATGTTCCTATTTTAAAAGAAATTTAGCGCGTTAGTCTTTTTAGTAAGGGGAATAACAATATAATAAAGACGTACTATAATTTACTCGCTAACGCTACGCCTAGATCCGTATACTTCTCGTCCGCGGCCTTAGTCTTAGTCGAGTCTATAGTATCCGGACATCCCTATCCCTCCCTAGCGAAAGCTTACTAAAACGCGGTATACTTCCGTAGCTCCGTAATAGTCTCCGCCGCGGCCTCTATTATCCTATAGGTAAATACGTAAGTATCGGCCTTACGACTCGTAGTTTCCGTTAGAAGTTCTAGCGTAGCGGAGGTATAGTTAGTAGCGTTAAGGAGGGTATCGATTAGAGAGTTATAATTATAAGGAGGTAGAGACCGGAAGAAAAGCGGGAGGAGGACAATACTAAGAAGGGGTAAGATCGCTACTACGGCGATAGAGATTCGCTAGTAGGCTAATCGTCGAGAAGGAGGTAGTAGTAGTAGCGGCGGCCGACCCGAGGTAGGTAGCGTAGCTAAAGGAGTTAGTTTTCGCTATCGTACCGGAGCCGTAGCCGAGGAGGGAGGGTATCTTTCGTATTAATCTATAGACGAGGTAGTAGCGTCTTAAGGAGATAGAGACGTTTTAGGGACTATCCTAGTCGTTAAGGAGGACATAGTTATTAATATAGCTATAATAGCTTCTTCGATAGGTATATAAGTATACTCCTTCGATCGGGGTTCCCTTTTAAACCGTCGGACTACCTCCCTATAGACCTACTTCGGCTACTTCTTCGACTAGCTATCTTCCTCTCCTTTCTTCCTCTCCTCCTAGACCTCCTCCGTCCTCCCTTATTACTATTATCTCTACCTCGAATACTACCGCTATAATTATTACTCTCTCTATTATCTTTATCCCCCTAAAGCGAGGAATAGAAACCTCCTACTTACTAGGACTAACCGCTAGTATAAATAGACTAACTATAATAGCTACTTAAATAAGGTAATAAATAAGTTAATAAGCGTACTATATATTACGGGAAGGTAGGCAATAAGTACGTCTATCTCGTTAAGATCCTAATATTGTTATCGTTACTAGTATTATCGTTACTAGTATTATCGTTACTAGCGTTATCGTTACTAATATCGCTCTTACTATACTAAAGTTTAATATTAGAGTTAATGTTAGTTCTAATAGTCGTTATAGGGAGGGTATAAAGGCTACTAGGGTTTAGATATATAGTATTATTATTATTAGTACTATAGGTACTACGGCGGTAGCGGCGGCGGTAGAGGTAGTAGTTACGCGGTAGAAGTAGGTCTCTAATCCTAGTAGCTATAACTAGGCTACTACTATTAAGGGCTCGGAGGACGTCCCTTACGATTCCGATTTAAATCTTCGACGTCCTTACTCTTACTCGCCGAAGCCGTATTCTTCTTCCTTCTCGACGACGACGACGACGAAGCTAGAGATTTGCCGGTACCTAGTCCCGAATTTAATAGGGCTTATTTGTTCGTATTCCTCGATTAAAGGAGATTTATAGTCCTCTTCCTCTCCGCTCGAAGGTAATCGACTTCGGCGAGTACTTCGTCTTTAGTTATCTTAGGGGTAGCGGTAGCGGAGGAGGAGGAGGAGACGGTTAGGTTATTTTACGGGGTCGTCGGTAGTCTTATTAGGGTAGACGATAAGGCTAAGGGACGTCGTTAGTCGGTCCGGTTCGGCGTAGTAGTTATAGTAGTAGCGTAGTAGTTAATATTATTTAGCGGCCGAGAACTAGAGTAGTAGTTTATAAGTAGTATATACGGTATAGAGATAAAGTTATTAAAATAAAGAAGAAGGAGCGAGATAAAGTAAAGTAGAATAATAAAGTAGATAGGAACAGGTTTATTTAAGTTCTTCCGTATAAAAATTATTTTATTTAGTCGCGTATCGCGAGCGTAGACGGTTATATAGACCGGGAATATAGAAGATATTAGGGTAATAGCCGTAAACATAGGAGATGTTAGGGTAGAGGACGTAGATATATAAGATATTAGGGTAGAGGACGTAGATATATAAGATATTAGGGTAGTAGCCGTAGACATAGGAGATGTTAGGGTAGACGGGAGTCTATTAAGGAGGTTACTCTAATAACGTTACACTAGTAGTCTTTAGAGCTGGAAACGGAACTGTCTCCGCTTTTAAGAACTGATGATGCCTGGAAGAATTTATTGATGCCTGATCTGATCCTCAAGCTTGCCCGAATCTCGTCTCACCACCACTCACCACCACTCCCACCTTCACCACACTTCATAGGTTACTCCGGCCATCAGTATCCCATCGAAATCCAGTGACATGATCTCCTTCGGTGATGAAGAAATGAGGACACCTCGTGCTTCAGATCCAGATCAGGCAAGCGCGCTGTCCCTTCCATCCTTCTCTCCCGTCATCACCAATCGTGTTGCTGCTCACGAGGATCCCTGCTCGTCAACAATTGTTGCGGAATTCTTCGCCCAGCCGACCATGGCCTGTCTTCCAAGGTTATATCTTCCATGTCACGCTCTTATTGCAACACGATTCACCTCCCATTTGGTATGAAGAACCAGCCTCCGCGGCCCTCCGTTAAGCGTCCGTACAAGTCGGCCGCAGCTCTGGTCGTCGTTACCGCCAACGGTCTCGGGTCTGTTGCGGCTCCCAAGGCTGGCTTGCGTACTGTTGTTGAAGTAGACGAGTCCGATGTCGAGGCGTCCGTGGAGGAGTCAGTCGTGGAGGAGGACTTCCTAGCGGACCTCGACGGCGACTCCATCACCACAGCCCACGACGCCGAGGCCGTTGTCCCCTTCTCCCACATCCTCACCCCGCAGAAGAAGAAGAGGAAGATCACCACCACTCTCACCGCTGTGCCCGCCACCCCTACGGTCTACAAGCCCGTCAAGACCTCCGTGCCCGCCGCTCACCAGCCCGTCAACACCTCTCTGCCCGTGGACACCTTCGCCACCGTCACCGCAGAGCCCACCTTCCTGCACTGGTTCCACGACCCCTCTTCCATTACCCTCCCCTCCCTCCAGGCTAACTCCTTCCACTACGTCAAATCCCACCGCGGGGTTTTTGTCGTGGTGGCAGGAGGCGGACTTGAAATCCAAGGCCCAGGCGTATGCTGAGATGATGATGATGACTCCTTCTGTGAAGAAGACGGACAACAAGACGGGTAAGAAGACTGTCGGCAACAAGAAGAAGACTATCGGCAACAACAAGAAGAAGAAGACTGTCCTGTTTCGTTCTACTTCGGTTCGTTCTACCGAGGAGGAGGATGCTGGCGATGAGGTGTGTGGTTGATTGGGATTGAGGTCTCTCGAAAAGGGAGCGGGGTGGGGAGTTGACAAGGTGCTGCCTACGTATGGTGTTTGTGGTTTTCTTTTGTTTTGCGACATGGTTCTCTTCGAGTGGCATGGGATGGAAAGAAAGGGATACGATCTACAACGCCCCACCGTCGCCGAGCTCACCCTGCAAGCCAAAGAAGCGCTGGACGTGGCGCACGACGCGCGGCGCGGTTCGCGCTGCTAGGAGCGTTCGCCGCTTGGGGGAGAGAAGATGAAGACTTACAGCAATAAAGAGAATCAGGCGCCTGGTAAGTGAGATCGAGTCGACCTGGCAGCGGTGATTTGATGTCGTGGGTATGAATGAGGTGGCTGATTGCCTCGCAGCAGCGGCAAGCACATCGACCAGCAGCAACATCATCACGTGGGTACCCTGTCCTCCCTGTCCTGGAGCCTACAACGACGACGACAACGATAACGAATGTGCCCAAGCCGTCCATTCCAGATAGATCTCCCAAACGACGACATCACCCCTCCGCACCGTCCACAACCTCCACAGCTCCACCCTCCGCATCATCCACCAAAACCCAACACCACCACCATCATCCCAAACCGGCCCTCCAACCCTAACCCCAGCCTCAATCCAAGACGAGAACCCCTCTTCCCCCCCTCCCCCGCAACCACCACAGCCACAGCACCGACATCGAAATCCTCCAATCCGCCGGTCGACAAGCATGTCTCAAACGAGGTCTCACTCCCGCAACGCCGTGTAATGTGGGAAGGCCGAGAGTCAAGTTGGGGTTTTTGACGGAAAGTCCGGCGAGGAAGGGGTGGGGTGGGTGGGGTGGGTGGGAGGTGTGTGGTGGGCGAGGCGAGGCGAGGCGGAACACTTGTGTTGTGGGTGTGTGTGTGTGTGTGTGTGTGTGTGTTTGTTGTGTTGTACGGAACTGGGTCGGTCGGTCGGTCGGTCGATGGAGCGCGAGGTGTGCGGGCAGGAAATGAATGAGTGGCCGGTGGCATTGACTCTCTCTGTCTCTCTCTCTCTCTCTCTCTCTCTCACACACACACACACACACACGGCGTTAGGGAAAGCAAAGTGCGGGAGAGACTGGATTTGATGTGGAGATGGTTTATCGTGGTGTGCTTGGGCGAGAGGCGGAACAGTTGTGTTATGTGTGTGTGTGTGTGTGTGTGTGTGTGTGTGTGTGTGTGTTGTACGGAATTGGATCGACCAGTCGATGGAGCGCGAAGTGTGTGTCAGAATAAACAAGCGAATTGAATCAAATTTGGCGTTCGTTCCCGATTGCACGAAGTAAGACTCTTCAGGTCTGGCACGGTCCATTCGCAGGAGATCATCAGACCGGACGATGGAGTGCGGCAGACGCAGTGTGTGGAATGCTGAGGTCTTCTTCGATGGCCGCCTCTTCGAGTTTGATGTCGTCGTCTGGGAAGAAGATGCTGCCTTCTCATCGGAAGAGGCGGAATTGCTTTCGTGATCGAAGGCGAGGCGGCCCTGAGGTGCGCTGTCGGAGTCTTCATTCATGAAGAGAGCGCCTTGTTTCGCCATCCTGTCGCGTGGATGGGGTTGGAGTACGTGACACCCACCCACCTCTCCTGGCATGCATGCTTTGCAATTTTAGGATGGTTTTTTGCAACACTCGTCTGCATTGCGACCCACAAAGGTCATGTTCGAGATGCCCCCGCCCGCCCAATGCAATTGCTCTATTACAGGTCCAGCAATTCCCATCAAAAGCTTCCCTGCTGCGAGGGAGAGACGACTTCCTTGATGCTCGGTGCTGAAATCAAAGACCATTCGTCTGCGGTGAGATTGAGACTCACGTCAACGTGTGTGTGATGTCGCAGGCCTGGGAGATGGATACCTGACGCAAGTCACAGTCACCTTGCCCGGTCAGTCGACTGCATAGCATGCGACTTGCTCGGTGCCGATGAGATGATGGATCATGCTCGAAGATCGTCGCTACACGGAAGGAGGTCGGGTTTCGTCCTCCAAATGAAAGAAGACACCGTGTGCCTTACTCCGATGGAAGGCTGTTGTGTAAGTTGCTGGAATCCATGTGAAGATAGGTCGTACGAACAAGCGGACATGGTTCGATCGACGCCCTCCATGTTCATAACCAGCCACTATACACGACAGCTGGTACGCGGCTGGTCCGAAGAAGTCCGGATGCCCAAATGCTTTGGTTTTTGAAATCTGCTGTATTAAACAAAGACGGAGCTATCTGCTACGCATTGTAGTGTCACAAGCCGGATGTCCACAACAATGTACATTCATGCCAGTCCATCGATTTACGGTATCTCCGAAAGTAGGTTCACGCCGGAAACAGATTCTTCGCCAACCAGCGAGGAAGGAAGAGCATCTATGATGGCCCTAGCAAGCAAGAGCAGAACATGGAATCTGGAATACAAACAGGTTGGAACATGCAAATCGTAAGTCCTTGTTGCTATGGCTTTGTCAATGTACTCCCACTCTTGATGTCAGTCTCTCCTCTCGCAGGCCGAGCGAGGGGATAATGGCTCACCTCTCCCATCGTAGTTATCGCTCCAAACTGGCTTATTAGCATCGACTCTGTAGCCAATGTTAGGTCCGTCGTGCCAACCGCGAATGGATTCCCACAGCTGATGCACTCTCTTTCCGTTTTGACGAAAGTCCTTCGACTCCTGACATTTTTCCGCTCTACTATCGTCATCTCTCCGACGTTCAATCCGGCTTTTGTTTCCAAGATCGGTTGGATCCCGCATTGCACCCTCTGGGCAGCTCGTAGCGCTTGGTGGTCCGCCCCGAGTTTGGCGACTTGAAGTCTCATTCTACGCAGCAAAGCGTCGAACAATTCTTGAACGCTTGCTTGTTAGTCGTTCATATCCTCCTCGCGATTGCCCGTAGGGTTGGGTTTTTCAGCTGTCGTACCAGTAGGTGCAGTGGCGGATGGCTGGATCGCTGAGATGGTGAACGTGAGAGCTTGTCCTCAGTGTCGTTGGGCTTTGAGACCGAGAGCTCCTGGACAACTTCCTGCGCAATTTGCTCGCTAGAGATCAGACGCCGTCGCGGTACACGGAGAGAATCGCTCGCCTCTAGACCGGTCGGGCGTGTATGTCCATGACGATAAAGAGAGACCAAGGCGAGGGCAGATCATCATCGACTTGATTTGTTTCCATGGCGCCCTTCGGAGGCCCAACTTCCGCGCCAAATGTTGTGTCCAGTTCTGCGTATCTTGGCATGCGCAATCTCCCACTCCGATGTACCTCGAGGAGTA
This sequence comes from Zymoseptoria tritici IPO323, assembly GCF_000219625.1. Taxonomy (NCBI): domain Eukaryota; kingdom Fungi; phylum Ascomycota; class Dothideomycetes; order Mycosphaerellales; family Mycosphaerellaceae; genus Zymoseptoria; species Zymoseptoria tritici. The sequence continues at coordinate 732,101 of NC_018205.1, read as the reverse complement.
CGGCTAAATTTCGCAGGAACGTCGTCATCTTTCGGAGAAGTGCCGGTGCGCGGACAACGCATGCCTGCTGCGGCCTGTAGAGTGTGAAGTGACCCCGCGTGTACGGCGGAAAAAGGCTGCGGTGGAGATGGCGAGACATCGTGGCGGTGGTGGTAGGAGACGAGCTTTGACGTTGTTCGTGTTCTGCACGTGCGTAGATGTGGCGTGTAATCGCAGTGGAGACGGTGGTGGGTGAGATGGGCGCGATGGGCGAGGCGAGCCTTGTAGCGGAAGATGTCGAGCAGGTGACAGCTAGGGAATCGAGTTTTGTACTGCTTCCTCCGAGGTAGACCAGAACTCGACTTCCAATGAAAAGAGACACCGTGCCTCACTCCGATGAAAGGCTGTTGTGCGAGGAGGTTGGAGAGTTGCTGGAAGGGAATGTAGGAAAAGGTAGGTCGTCCCTGAAGCGGGCACGTTCGATCGGTGCGGGCTCCCTGTCCGCATCTCTAGAAAGAGAAAATCAAAGGCAATCGCTTTGGTTGTCCCGAGCATTCCCACCGAAAGGGCGAAAACATCATCATCCTCTCAGACTGTCGAGCGTTTGAAGTGGTAGTAGGGGACTTTGGCGAGTGAGCTCTCTGTATTCGCACACCGGTTAGTAATGGAGCGGTAGAGGTAAGTATACGAGCTCACATACTAGGAGCCTGGTTCTCTTCATCACCCGACCAAACCCACCGATGCAAGACCCCCATCCCGCCGACGATGTGGGGTGGGGAGGAGGGGGAGTACGAGAGGAGGGACGAGGAGTGGGTATACGGGTGTTGGTGGGCAGGGGACTGGGAGGGGGAGAGGGACGACGGGCACGGCGAGGGGTGCGGGTGGGGCATGATATCTGCTTCTCCTCTCAAGCAGTGCTGATCGTATGGCATTTGAATTCTGTCAAAATGGGAAATGCTGCGAAATATGGTTGATGTTTGTTCCAGATCCACGAAGAAGACGTCAAGTCGTGACATGAGCTGCAATCAACTGTTGCCTTACAACAGCGCATCGTGACCACCGCCAAAGGATGCAAGAGCTAAGTGAGCTGCACATGTTCTTGGGCGATCGATCAAGGCAGCGGGACATCCTGGAGTGGAGAAACAGTGCGTGAATCGCTGAAGCGGGTGGGTTGTTGCTGTCGAGCTCGGCAGAAAGGCGGAGTATCCGAAGGACACCAAACTGCCCAATATCCACTCCACTACACCGCAACGGCCGAAGAGTACGGCCGGATTGTCCGCTGCAATGGACTGCTGGGAGAAATCAAGGATTGGCATTTCAAAAAGTGTATCGATCGTGTCCGGCTGTGTTCGGAACTGTGCTGCGACGGTCCGAGCAAACGAGTCTGGTGGCGGACGCTAAAGTCGACGACGAGGATGAGATGCAGGGCCTGTTCGGCGGCGGCAAGCACCAATTCCCAACGACCGTTGGATGTGTCCAGCCAAGTTTTCACCACCTCTTTGCACGTGTCCCACCACCATCTCCTTTTTGCACCATCTCCTTCTGCGGAATCTCCTTCTGCACCATCTCTTTCAGTCTGGACCATCTCCTTCTGCATCATTGTCCGAGTTTCCTACACCCGGAGTGTGAAGTTGTGGGATTCGCGGATTCATTGTCGCCGGGCAGGGACTGCGGTGGAGTCGCTTGTTGCTCGACAGTCCGCAAGAGAGATGAGGTAAGAGGCGAACAGCAAGAACTTTGTCCTTTGATTGGCGATATTCCAACTCGCGTGCGAAATATGTCTGTTGTGCCACCGTGGCCGTGTCCATCGCCGAAAGTTTCCGGTCTCGAGATGTGCGGAGTTCTGTGTCGCGCGGTAGGATCTTCCAGACTGCTTCGACGGTATCGTGTTTCAACACTGGTTCAGATGCTCTTAAAGCACCGGTGACACGTACATTTCCGCCGCGCTCGAAGTTCTTCTTCGTTCTCGATGATTGCTCGATTCGTAGTCTGTGGAAGACGATGTGGGCTGGGAGTGTGCCGGAGTGCTGTCCACTAGCTGAGTGATTCCGAGAACATGGCTCGTTGTACGCTCGAAGGCTCGGCGAGGGCCTTGCGCTTGCGGAGCGCGGGTGTAGCGGTCGCCCATAAGGCGGATGGGTGGGCGGTGTTGTCGTTGTCGCCGGCGATGAGCCTCGCGGTCGCGGAGCGGGTAAGTCGCTGGCTTGGAGGCATTTGTCGATGATGGCTATGCGGAAAGTGCTCTGTTGATAGGTAAAGGTCGTGGTGGCATTGAGGTGAGATGTAGGCGGCGCGGCGGTGTTGCTTTGAGCTGGTGTGAGTCAGCGTTCCCCGCGCTAGCTTGATTAGGAATGCGCAGAAATCGGCAGCCCAGACCGGGCCCGAAGATCCTTGTCCCTCGGATAAATTTCCGCGCGGCAGGTCGATATGCTCGCCCGTTGAATCGCCGCCTTCAATACGGTCGAGAATCGTACAACGCACAGCCCTCTCCTACACGCCGCGCGCAGAATCCTCGGTCTCTGCTTGTCCGCAGCCACATCGAGGACCGACTACCGTTGGCATTCCTCCTGCTTTTTTGTGTACGCATCGCACGCCATCATCGAAGGATGCGGGATCCGACAATGGGCTCAAGATCACTGAGTGGCTGGATTTGAAGAGCACAAAGCCAACAAATGTCTTTCGAGAGACATGTCCGCGTTCTCGACAGCTAACAGCAGACCCGCTGTCGACTCCGCCGCAGCTCAACGAAGGATTCACATGTCTCAGGACATACGCCGCAAGTCTCCACTGTCGCTTCAGTACCCACGATTGCGGAGGTGCAAGTTGATCGACCCGAGATCGGTCATCTGCCACTCCTCATCATAGCGAACTCCTTGTGCGCAAGGTCTGGGCGTTCGGGAATCAGCTGAAGCATTGCTGCTTCGTTTTCGGCTGTAGCGAAATGCTTATTATCAAGTTGTTCCATCTGATTGAGGGTTGAGACTTTCCTGCCGAGTCGCCCGCTGCTACAAAGCGCCCTTCTTGTGTCTGATGCTTCACTAGGTGGCCATTCTTAAGATTAAAGTTCAGGTAAGTGCGATTATTCTAGTTCTAGGGACGAAGCGGAGGCTTTTCTCTAAGAAAGCCGCTTTCGGGCGGAAAGCCGCGGAGGATGCTTTGCCGTTAAACTTGCTCTCTACACCGTGATTTTGATGCGTGCTGGTTGACTTTTTAACAAGCTTATGCTCCACAATAAGTGTGATCTTGATTCGTTTTAGCTGGTGGTCTGAACTAAGCGTACCTCGAAACTCAATTAGGAGTAGATTTTGTGTGTGAGACCTTTAAGTAAGCGAGGAGAGAGTGGGGAGAGAGAGGGAGAGAGAGGGAGTAAGAGAGAGAGAGCGAGCCGGCGTAAGCAATCGATCAAGGCCGGGAGATGTGGAGAGATGACATGTTTTGGGATGTTTTGACATAGATTCTGTTTTCTATGGATTCAATTTCCCTCTTCCCTCGTATAATGAAATGTTTTAACATAGATTCCGCTTCCCTCTTTCCTCGTACGAAAATGGTGGCAACTTGCGCAAGATGCCTCTCGTCGGGGACGAGCTGTGTTCCTCCAAGACCGTTAGCAGGAGCTACGAAAGAGGGTCGACAGGAAAAGAACATACCCTCAACCTGATTAATCAGGCACCTTAACAATTTCTTAGACCATCCTATCTACTCTTTCAATCTCTAGAACTGTTTCGCCTCTTCTTCTAAATCCACACTTCCATTCTCCTCCGCGCCAGCATAGAACACGACCGAGATGCCCGACACTCTCTTATCCCCCGCCTGCCTTAGATCCCACACATCCTCTGCCTGCAGGAATTCCGGCACCGTGAACCCACTCGGCAGTAGGGTGCGTTTGACGCTGTACGCGCGGTCTAGGTCGCACCGGCGGGCGAAGTACCATCCCGTTCTCAAAGGCACTTAGGGCGGTGGGCGGAAGCCCGAGGTGTAGACGAACGATGACTCGTCAAAGTGGGAGGCACGATGAGTAGCGGCGTTGGATGGCGGTTGGCCTCCTCGCTTAATGATTCTGTGTGTTGGTGTGGGACCTTTGAACTTGACGGGGCGGTGGTCGATGACGAAATGTTGGTCTTGCTTGATAGGACGACGTTCTTTTGATTTGATGTTAGCATCTGGTTTGATGTCCTTATCCGAGTTGCTGTCCTCATATGGCTTGAATGGTTTGTCCTCATCTGAGCTAGTGTCCTCATCTGGATTGATGTCCACATCTGGATTGATGTTCGCCGTCGTAGTGGTGAGGTTGTCGAATGCGGCCATGGGTTCGGCGGGCAGCTCGACGGGCGGTGGAACCATAATGTGTGTTGGATTGGTGGCCGGGAAAGTCGTATTGAGCAAAGATGGATGTTGAAGATGGACGGTTGTGGCAATGATAACTTCTCAACAAGAGAAAGGGCGAGAAGTTATTATAGTCATGTCCTAATCGGCAAGGTGAGTGCCATCATTACCTCACCATCAATCATCATCACTCCCGCCGTCGCACTCAGCGCTAGCGGGTCATGGGATAATAGGATTGTACATGGTCGAGGTGACACACGACGACAACGCTGATCCTGCAACCGAGATGAGTCTCCAGCTGCTGCATAGACCTTGCTCCCATTCCCACCCGCACCGCCCATTCCGCCCACTCGATCTGCTCTACCCCCACGTCGGCCAACCTGACATCTGCGTAGTCGGCGCGGTGCATCGACTGCAGCCGGCCAGCAGCGTCGCAGGCGGCAGGGGCTCCTGCGCCGCGTGTGGCCATGCACTCTGCGGCTCGCGCGACTATTGCTCGGAGCCGTTGAAGGTTTCATTGTGAAAGTTGAGATAAATGAAGGAGAGAGCCGTTCGTTCACAACACCTCAGTCGCCGAAGAACCCAGCAAGAACCTCAGTCTTTCCAGCACTCGGCATCTTTCTCGAGTGCTGTGGAACAAGGGACTGCGTCGCCCGATCTGTACGTGTGCGTCTGCTCGATCAAAATACCCGAAGCTGTCGTGCATGCAACCAATGTTCCACACCTCGGACCCTGTGCAATCCGTGGCGTTCTTTAGCCAATTCGGCCGTGTTTTGCTGTTTTCCCCCTCCTCTTCCCCCGCTTGCCGATCTCGACGTCTGAACCGGCCATGATGGTGAATTTTCGAAAACTTGATATCCTGCACGAAGCGCAGCCTGTATGGCTTTGCAATTGCTGGTGGAAGTGATCTTGAGGTCAATCCACAGCCGCATGCGAGTCGAGGTGCGATTCTGAGATGTCGCCGTCGCCGTCGTCTGTGGCCAGTGGGCGTTTTTGGACTAAAGGAGGTGGAAATCGCTGGTGTCTCCTACACAAAGGATGATCAGCGTGTCTCGTTTACCCTCATCAAACAGACGCGCAGGTCGCGCCGTGATGTTGGTGTTAGTGGTGAATCTGCAGAGGGCCGATTGATTCAGCTGCAGGGCTCCGGCTTGGGGGTGGGCTTTTGGATTAATTAGTTGTGAGACAACACAACGTCGCGCATGTATGATAATTACATTGCTGTGACCGCAATCACTTTTTCTATCGATCCCACTAAACAGATTAATGTATATCGGTTGTGGTGGTGGTGTTGATGTTGGTGGGTTTACAGAAGGTCACTTTTCAGCCATTATTCATCAGACCGGTGGATGTAGCTTGAGGATCAGGCAGAAATTAAGGCATCAACATAACACGTGACGAGGACTACATTCACTCGAGTTCTCCTCCCGCGAAGGTCGGCGTCTGTAAGTTATGCGCACCACCCGCCTCTACCGTTATGCATGCGGCAAGCCATCCTTTCGATTCGTCGCTGATTTACTTGGAGGATAGAGTTTCAGAGTATCCTCGGTCGCATGCCTCGCCGCGCCTCGACACCAATCCATGCCTGACCGCTGAGCATTCCGGAGCGAGTTCATCGACAACCCGAAGAGACGCGAGACGAGATTTGCGTCTACAACATCTGAAGCCAAGAACTCGGTGATCCGATTGTCTACGCCTCTACAGTCTTCATTTGTACAGCTCTCCCGCACGGGTACGGAACGACACGAAGCAACTTGTGGAGGCTTCTCTACAGCACGACGGTGCTGCGAAGATCGAAGATGGTCAAATGCGGGAAGAGAAGAGCGCGGGATCACATCAAGAGAAGGATTTGTACGGACTCGCATCTGAGCGGACAGGTCAGTTCTGGACTGGTCGTCGGCCGGCACCAAGAAGTACTACAACACTCATACTATCCGAGAACAATGCCTCCGTTCTCCGGTTGCGAGAAATGGATAATTCAGGACTCAATCACATTCCAAGTCGTCCGCCTTCGCTGTAACGGGCCACGATTCAAGGTCAGCGAAACTTTTTGACGAGTTTCTCGCGCATTGGCACAACCTTATGAAAGGGACTCCGGGAACCGGACGAGGCCATGTCTGCGAGTCACAGACTGAGTGATACCGCGAGCTCGAATCGATTTGGTGAGCATGCAGTGGGCATCATTGCGCGGCGTGAGGCTGTGCTCAAAGTCTCTCTGCAGCAGCGATAATCTGAAGTTGAAGAGGACGAGCAGCGGTGAAGTTGCTGAGAACGAGGAGAAAGATGGGAACGCGTATGCACGTTCGTCCGACGGCGTCTTCCATTGGCATTCGATCGCGCACGTTGAGGTCGCGATGGCTGTGAAAGCGCAGCGTGGCATCAGAACTGCTCGCTTTCCTCGACTCCATCGCATCCTTTCTCAAGCTCATCGCCACCGGCGTCGACTTGCCGACCAAGTTTCTGGATTTCTGGTCACCGAAGTCAGATTGTCTATCAAGCTCATGGATGTCGAAACCAAGTTGACCATTGTCTGTCGCAGCCAACTTGCCCGTCATCTTTTGAAGTCAGCTTGATCTACAGCATCGCGCGAAGCGTGACGTGCAAGACGACGCATGCAGTCTCGCCAAGAATTACTAAGTTCCAGAAGCTGGGGCGCCCCGCTTCCTTCCGCATTCCGGCTCATGCGCGCCGCAAACAACAAACGTCTGCATTGCTCATTGTCGATGCGTCCTTTGCCTTGCAAGTACGCCTCCTCCGCCTCACAAGTACCGCCGAGCACCTGCTGATTTTGATCAGGTCCCCAGCTCAACGACCCTACACCTCTCTCAGATTCATCGAAATCCAAACATCTCGAAAGTTGCTTGCCGGGTCCTTTGGAGCCCGCTCGTCGGCGTCCAAATCCACGGTGTCGGAGATTTCGGTAAGAGTCTGCTCCGGGATGTATTCCTGCCGATGGCGGGGACTTGACAGCAGCGCAGCTCTGCGCCTCGAGAGGCTCGCAAGGAGCCGCTTGGTCTCGGTGCGCTGCTCGCGGAGCAGTACGGCGGTGTCTTGAAGTTCTTGATACCCAGAAATGAGGGGACGCTGGGCGTTGAGGTCGGTCACGAGATTTGCGTTGTAGATCAACGTCGACCTTTCTTGCGGCGCCCAGACTTGCGCATTGCGAGATGCCATAGCACCACTTCGGAGTGTATCGATGCTCTCCGTGAAACCTCGCAACTCTCTCGCTGTTGTAGTCGGCAAGCAACTTTCGAAAGGCTGAAGGCCATGTTGCGGAATCTGCGCGATGAGACGAAGGAGTATACTCTAGACGAAAGCGGCGGATACTTCCGCCTCCAGCGTCCAGATCCTCCTGGTTTGCGGGCACAAGAAAAGGCAGTCTTCACGATCATACTGTTGATATTCTGCGCTTTCGTCGGCCTTTGGACCCGGCAATGAACTATTCAAAGCAAGAGTGGCGGGGATCTGGCTCGAAGTCTTTCATCGCCGGAGATACCGGAAGAGTGATATTCTGACAGGCACCGTTGCAATCGCGCGCCGTCTTCCATCGGCCGTCAAAGGCTGTCGAAAAAATGGGAAATGCGAGCAGGGTGCCTGTCTTAATTAAGGTGCGGCATGCGGCACCGATCTGGCGAGTATGCGGAGCTTGATGATCCGTTGGACTCGTCGGAGGAGAGAGCCCAGAGCAGAGTGCATCAAGACACAAACTCTTTTTTCGGCTTCCTTATACGCCTATGGCAATGATGGGGCATAATATGCCAGGGCGCCGTGCTGTCGGTGGAACTCCTCACAAACGTCGACCTTTGCTTTGCTACACGGACCTTGCAACGAACCGGACACAGATAAAAGCCATCGGCAAGAGCAAATCGACTCCTGCAAAGCATATCTTGCCAGCCAGCGTCGTCTCGCTACTCGGTCCGCAAGTGACAAATCCATCGAAGATGAACTTGGCCGTCTCGAGCTGCGGCTGAAGGATCTCGAAGCAGAACCAGTCAAGATTTCTCAAAACCGTCTTCAGGTGGTCCAGCGGCACATGCAGCGTCTGGCCGGGTTCATTGCTGCGAGAAGTTCCGAGTATGATGGGGAGATTTCGTCTCTCGCCATTTGAGTCAAATGTGTGTCGCAGCGGTGGACGATTCATATGGCCTTCTTACTAGGAGGCAAGGAACGGTACGGCTTGGCTTCAATGGCTTGCATTCAAAGCAGAGAAGCGTGGACCTTCTTGGGAAGAGCCGGCGATGATCGAGACGAAGAAAGACCCTAATCAAGTGCGCATGGCGGACTGGGCGGCTGTCTGGGGAAGCTATTTGCGTCAATCTTCATCCTTTCCCATCGTCCACACCCAAGCTAAACCTTTGCCTCTCACGTCTGACCCTTGTGGACTGCCGAATATATAGTGGGCAGGCAAGTTCGTATTCGTGAATCTTTTGCAGCCCAGGTAGTCGTATAAGTCTTTGTAAGCCCGGGCCGCATATCGTTTTTTGCGGTCGGGACGCATAAACCTTTCCAGGCCCAGGACGCATAAACTCTTTTACAGCCCAGGCCGCATAACTTTTTTTGCAGCCCGGACAGGGTGTCGCAATACTTTGTTCCAGCACCACAGGTGGGTAGAACGTTAGTAAGGTAGAACTACCTCGTTCTACCTCGGCTCTGTCAGCATATTCTACGTCTCAATACCACCTTACATAGCAGACCTTTCCTCGTGCGGATTTCGCACCGTTATGGCCCCAGTTGTACCGTCAAGCAGGTCCGCTCTTCTGCTCGAGAGGAAAGGTACACCCAACTCTCCAACTACGGAAAGCAAAGCGGAGGGCAAAGCAGGAGGTGAGAAGTCACTGCGGTTGAACCCAAGACTGCGTGATGTCCTCTGACTAGTAAGTCCGGATGATGATGATGACGAGAGGGTGGACGAGTCGCGACGGGCTGCGACCGATGTTTCGCACACCCAGACGGACAGACGTACTAGATTTCTGCGACAGCGAACAGCGAACAGCACACATCCCTGCGCAGTCTCTGATATCCCACTACACTCGCCTCGAGACAAGCACCTCATTGTGACCACGACTGCTGGTCGTCGGATTACTGACCGCTGTATTGCTCTGCGACGAAGACATGCTCCGCGACCAAGGTAGTAGGTCCAGCTTCCTCTTCACGCTCTTCTTGGTTTCCTCATCACTGCCGAGACCGTTCTTATCGACAACAACGTCTTCACCAGCCTTCGCAGGTGCCTCAACCTCTAGCGCTGAAATTACCCAGCAGAGCCGGCATCACCTACCCGGCCCTCAAGTCCATAACTCCGCTGCGGATCCGACCTCCATGGCCATACCCATCCTCACAGCAGCGCGGACGTCGAAATGCAGCCACCGGGCGGCAGGCCGTGGGCCTCGCCTCGGCGCTCGACGTGACAACACATGAAAAATTCCCAAGTCTTTCATCTCGACCGACAGATCTACCAAGACACGAAGCTCGCCAACCGGACTTTCCGGCTCTTCTATCGGATTGACCTTTACTTCCAGACCCACCGCCACCACCGTCAAGGACTCCTCGTAAAGTTGCCAAAGGAGGGCCGAATACAGGACCTGTTCTCCATCCGAGCGGAACTTTGCAGACGAGTGTAGCAGTCATGACGGGCGGGCCACCGACACGATTTTGAAGGCAAGCTCAAGTTCATACCGTAGTCCTTTGGTCAAGCTGAGGAACGGAAGAAAATCGGAGTGTGACATCGTCGAGGAGTTATTTGAAAACATTGTTCCGGGCACTGGTGAGGCTTTTGGTCCTGTGATGCCAGGCGTCGAGGGCGCTGGTGGAAGTCTTACGCATGAGTCTTGTTAAATTCCAGGAATGGATTGAGTCCACTCGACATGAATGGCAATCCAATCTGTCGCACACAACGCCACACCTGAACACCCGCGATCATGCGCATCCGCATGCTAGTCTCGCACTGCATAAGGCGAAGTCTGCTACCTCGCCGACAAAAAGTGGAAATGTTATCTACGTTCCTCGCAATTACTGAGGATCAGCATCAACGGCGCTGTACAGCTGGTTACGGGCCTGCACTCTCGTACAAAGACTACCATCGGCGGCACGCTTTAGCACACAGTTGCCGGTGTGCTTGCGCGAATCGGACATACTGCGCACGCTTCCGCCACTAGCCAAGCTTTCACTGAATCCATGCTTCGCGCCCATTACGACATCTCTTCGACATACCATACCCAGACCTCTGCAGCATCGACTTCACCACACGCAATGCGCTCCCTAGTCATGCCGCAGTCGCAGACGTCCACCTCGCGCGAATTAGTAGGATGCGAAGCAGAACTCAGCACTATTACGAGAGGAGTCATAATGGTGGCGATGGCGATTCATACCCCGGCGAAATCGAGGTGCGATATCCTTCTCGCTTGGAGATTGCACGTCGAAGGGAGCCGTGTCAAACCTACATCTCCCAGCAGAGCAGACTTCATCACATCGCTAACGTTGTGCAGGCCGGAGAAGACACTCAAATTGGAACCTGCAGCTCCTTCGACTGTACACAGGAACTCCAGCTGCAGCTCAGATTCAGACGAACAGACTGCAATCATACCCAGGGTCCAGCCCTCAGATTTTCCTGCTAACAACGGAATTCCAAGAGGCAACAACGTGTCGAATCTTCGGCGTCGGCGGCTGCCGCGATGACTTTCGGAATCGAGCTGGTGGACGTTCAAGACATACAGCTTCCGCGCTTGGGCGAGAGAGCGGGACTTGGCTCGGGTAAGCTGTAGTGCTGCTCGTGGAACGGGGAAGCAGAAACCTGACCAGATGCTCCACGACTGGACTATAAAAGTACGCCTCGATCTGATGGCTTCACTAGCCTGCGTGGTCTACTTCGAATACTCCGACGGAGTGCTAAAAACTCCATCCGCCAACCGAATGGCCCTTTGAAGCTAATTCAATCCCGATACTGCTCCGGCGCCTTCGACAACTCTTCCCTTTGACACGATGCTATGCGACAGCGATCAAAGAGTGCCTCATCAAAGAGACAGCGGGAAGTGCTGTGGTCGTGTGGTCAGATTAATTATGGATATCAGCCCGATTTATCGATGCGGATAATGTCGCACTCGCAGAGGGTGCAAATCGGCCTTGGTCGAATCCATCGCATCTAGCCTACTTCATTTCCGCATGCTCAGGAGTACCGCCGCACAAGTGCCAATTCTTACTACGACTCGGCTATTCTCCGAACGGGAGGCGTGTAACATGACCGCCCAGAAGCAGGAGGAAGTGGCTACGAGACGTCATGTTCAAGTTCCTCGCTCGGAGCAGGTGTACAGAAGCCCTTCCCAGAGTTGATGTATCCCCTTACTACTCAATATCTACCGCATTCTGCTCAAGAGTACGGCCGCACCAACACGCAGTACGAAGGTTCCGCATTATCGCATCGAAATGACCTGCAGGCTCTTACGATACAGTCATTATTGCTATTCTTTTTATATACTGGAGCCTAGGCTAGGCCGTTGTGCACCGGGTCAGACCATGGCGCAGCAAGATTCAGATAGATAACTCTGCTAATATCTACTCCGGCACGTCATGGAAGTTGCCCAGACACCTCCTCACATCGAACCGGCCAGAATCGGGTTGGCGACAGAGCTGGCTCGGAGAGATTCAAAAGTACCAGAGCTTCCATTCTCAGGAATGGCCAAACGCAGACCCAGGACATGGAACTTCAAGGAACTTTCCAGTAGAAGCAAGCGGGCGTCCTGAACAACCTGCTCTACAAAACCAGACCGGTTCTCTTCAACGGAACAGATGCCAAGACGACCCAGGCAACCGAAAGGATCGCGGCCCATGTGTTGTTTGTTTTGTTTTGTTTGTTTGTTCCATTTACGTCCTGTATGAGTCTATGACTATGTAGGACGGCTGTCTCGCGACAGTAGTCTATCTATGTACAATCGTTGTTCTCTCGTATCTCTTAACCTTAGGGAAAGACCCGTGCCTAGGATAGTAGCAAGCTAGTATCGAAGGACTTTAAAGAAAGACAAATAAGGAAAAGTAAAAGGAGTGTAGGCTAGACGGTCTCGTCTTCGCCTCTTGCTAGGTGCCAGGACCTAGAAGCAATCTTTGTATCCGAGAGAAAGGTAGTAAGGTGTTTCCGGAGTTCCTTATCTTCTACTATTTCTAGCAGAGATTGTGCTTATCGTAGCGGTAGTAGCCTAAATACATCGTAGATAGGGCAGCTACATACGAGGTGTTCTGCTGTTTCTCGTCGTCCGCAAGGGCAGTCTAGCGTCGTTGCGTGTCTAAAGTAATAGAGATAGGACTTTAGGTATCCGTGTCCTAATAGGATAGTATAGAAGGCACTAGTTAAAGCACGTCTTCCTCCTATTCTATGTTTTCCTAGCGAGCTCTATAGAAATCGACTAAGGTAGCTATTTATATTCCTAGGTACCTTATTAATCTCCCGTTGTCTTGCTATTTCGTATCGGGTTTTCCAGACGCTAAAGAGATCGTCTTTTGCGTAGTTAGCCCTCTCGTGTTTTATGAAATGCTTGTATTATCGGAGTCGATAACAGAGTAGTTGTATCTATGTTCTCTATCGTTTTTGCGGAAGTATCTCTCTCGAGTCCTCGTGTTGGACTTCTCGCGTATCCGAAGGCGCGCTTTAGATAGCGAGTCTTACGGGGTAGTTTTCGGGTAGCTTTGCTGCGCGTAGAGAGTATAAAATTAACTGTCTCTCTAGGCGTAGATCCGGGGGGAAGAGATTTGACTCTACTTCGGACGGGACGTTTAGGGCGGTACGGAAAACGCCTAGGATCTTCCTACAAGCTTTACTTTATAGAGATACTAGAGGTTTTATGCTCTTTTTCGACCGCTACCAAACCGGGGCCCCGTAGTCTGCTATTGTAGTAACGCAGGCTAGGTAGATCTTTCTTAACGATATAGAAGATAGACCGCGTTCGGTGTTTGCTAGTCTTTCTAATTGATAGAATGCCGCTTATGCTTGTACCGATCTTATTGTAATATGCTCCTTAAAGGTAAGACCGGCGTCTAGCTAAATCCTAAGCTACCTTATCGCTTTCTTTGCCGGGCGAACAATATCGCCGTTTGGAAGAATTACCGGGCAGTCGGACCCTTTCCCTTTTAAGAAGTATACTAGGTCTGTCTTTGCTAGGTCGAAAGCAATCGAGTTCTTCTTTCCTAGGTCTATTAGCCTTCTTGCCTTACGTTCTAGTACCTTAGAGTTCTTCTTAAGGGACGTAGACGAGGTAGATAGTCTAATGTCGTCGACGTAGGAACTAGGAGTAACTCCTTATAGCGAGAAGAATATGTCGCGCGTATAGATAAGAAAGAGGATAGGAGACATCGGGCTGCCTTGCGGAACGCCGATCTCTACGTCCTGGAATTCCTATATCTGTCCGTCGAATGCTATTCGTAGGCGTCTATTGCTTATAAACGACTAAACCCAATATATAAGGCTGTACGGAAGCCTTAACTGGATTATTATTCTTAACAGTCGGTTCTTTGCAACGTAGTCGTATGCTCCTCTTACGTCGAGGAAGATAACCGAAGTCTTCTTTTTCTTTCTTCGATTCTCCTCGATTTCGTTCGTTAAGAGAAGCACCGTATCGATGGCCGATTTCTTCTTTCGCCCTCCTAACTACGAGTCGTGTAGAAGGGGCTTCGTCTCTGCGATAATCCCTAGGCGTTTTGCAAGTATTCTCTCGCTAATCTTGCTAAGGCAGTTTAGGAGAGAGATAACTTGGTAGGCCTTAGGGACCGAATAGTCTGGTTTTCCCGGCTTTGCTAGAACTACGCTTGTCGCAACTTTCCAGCATCGGGGGTAGTGTCCTTCGTCGAGTAGCCTACTGTATATACGTAGAAAGGTAATAGGAATAGCGCCGTACGCTTTACTAATAATAGCTTGCGTAATACCGTCCGGGCCCGGCGTTTTTCCTTTTACTATCTTCGTGCTACAGGCAGCAGCGAGTTCCTCTTCGGTTAGCGTAGTCTAGCCCTAATCCCCGGCTGTATACGCTTCCTAACAGCTAGGTAGAGGTTCCTCGGCAGGAGGGCGCGGAAATAAGGCTTCGGAGAAGGCCTTACATTTCCCCTCGAAAGAATCTTCGTTGTTTATCGTAAGTATCTGTCTTCGGCTGCTATTCCTAGTATAGGACATAGCTTTAAAGATAGATTTCGAGTCTTCTTTTTCGAGGAAAGCGTTCTAGTAGTTCTTCTTAGCTGTTTTAATAGCTTAGAAGTACTCGTTTCTCGCTTTCGTATACGCCTCTTTCTCGTCTAGCGTCGGTGTACGTCCGCAGGTAAAGGTCTGTCTATATGTTCTAGACATTGTACGGCGTAGCGTGCGTAGCTCTCTATCCTACCAAGGTTTTGCACAGGCGTGTACTACTTTCTCTAGGATTGCTCCCCGCATCGATTCGGTAATACATAAGGTAAAGGAGTCTGCGATGTCGTCGAGGGAGTTCGTATAGTTAATAGACGTCGCCTTGCTTATTAGGAGATCTGTAAACAGTTCCCAATCCGCGGAAGCTATATCTAGAACTACTTTCTTCTGTTAGGCTCGATCTTGCGCGCTAATAAGGTCTATAGATATAGCCTTATAGTCTGAGCCTGTCGGAATCGTTCTCCAGTCGATTTCTTTCGTAGATAAGGATCCTCTTGTAAACGTAAGGTCTAGGACCGACTCTGCGTCTAGGTGCGGCCTATAGAAGGTCCCGACACCTATCGTATTGCGTAGAGTAAAGCCCTAGTCTTCTATCCACTCTATAAATTCGCGGGCGCTAGTAGTATCCTTTCCCCTCGGATCCTAGGACGGGTGTCTAAGGTTAAAGTCTCCTACTAGTAGAGTATTTGGAAGGAACATGTTGCGTAGAGAGTAGAGGATTCTCTCTGTTGTTCGTCGGTTTTGCGGGTTCTCGGTATCCCGAAGGTCCTTCTCGTTATAGAGATTAACTATCTGGATCTTGTTACCCTTCTTGTCTGAAATAACAAAGGAAAGTATGTCGCTGTCGTCTAATAAAATAGGAGAGATATTAACGTTAAGTCTTATGCTAATATATAGCATTGTTCTTGGCCGGATCGTCGAATCCGTAGTCGTTAGGAATAGCTAGTTGTATTCCCGGTATGCAATAGATCTTGTCTCTTTATAGCCTGTTATCGGGTCTTCTATAGTCCACGGTTCCTGGACTAGTAGAAGGTCGGCTTTCTGCTTAACCGCGACGTCTAAGGTAGACTCTATAGCCTCGATAGATCGGTTAAGATTAACGTAGAAAATCCGTAGAGAGTGTTCTAACATGTAGAACGTTCTAGGGGCCTCCCTTTCTGTTGTATACGATCCTTCGCCTTCTCGACTCTTAGGCTATCCGCGCCTACGTATAGACGGTTTTGAATAGCCCTTTTTGCCTCCTCCTCGGTGGCAAAACCTACTAGAACTGTCGCCCTAGTAAGAGTCCTTCTTCTCTCTTCGTTTGTTAGCCAAATCGGGGTGCCTACGAGTTTAAGACCTCTATTAAAGGTCTTAATTTCTCGTTAAATGTCCTGTAGGCCCGTTAGCGTGTTAAAGTTCGCGGTCGAGACGCCGTAGACTACGACCTTATGCTAGAGAGAGTCCTCTATTACCCGTGCCTCGCCTACGATATCGGTAACCTTAGTAAGGCTATCGATCGTTCGTTAGCGGGCTTTCTCTGTTGCAAAGTTTAGGACAATGTTACCCCGAAATAATTTCTTTATCGCAAGGACAGCTAGCTCTTGGTCTTCGCCTTTAAGAGCGTCGTTAATTTTGTCTCGGGTTGCGATCTAGTCGAGTTCCTTCTCTTTATCCTTTAGTACAAGGATAAGAAGCATCGGTTCTGCTTGTTCTTTCGGCTTGCTTGCCCTCCGGGAGACGGTCGTCTACTATTGTTGTTGTTGTTGTTGTTGTTGTTGTTATGTTGTCTTTGTTGTCGAGGAGGTAGAGGTAGAGGTAGCGGATCCGCTGTCTCCCTTAACAACGTCTACGAAAGTAGGCTTCTTCGCCTGTGCTGCTAGTTTCTTTGTTGTTATTTCTAGGTTCGAGACTTGCTTTGCGAGGATTTGGGACGTTGTCCTAAAGTCTGTACGCTCGGTAAAGTGCCGAAAGACTTCGAGAAGGTTAAGAACCCGGGTTTGTTCTCCTGGAAACCCGACTAGATCCCCCGCCGCTTCGACTAGTAGCTGTCGGGCTTGTAGGATCTTCTCGTTCGCGGGCGTGTAAGAGAGTGTTTGTTTCTTTCCGAGAGAAGGGCTGCGAGTCGGGGAGATACTAAATTCGAAGGGGTTTTGCCTTTTCCTAGGTAGGAAAGGAATGCCGGTTCTTTTTAGTAGTTCCTCCGGCAACGGCAGGGTTTTGAGAGACTTAAACGTAACTTCCTCGTCCCCTCTAGCCGTAGCTTTTAGAGTCTAAGGGGCTGAGCTTGCGTCTGTCATTTCCGTCTCGGTAGACATTGTCTTGTTGTTGTTGTTTGTTGTTTGAAAAGAGGCTTAGCAGTCTTACGCCGAGAGGGCTGCTTGTTCGTCTCTATTTCCAATCGCGTTCGGGTCCTAGCCTACTTGCGACACTAGGGCACTCTTCTCCCTACTATACAAAGTAGGAGAAGGTATACTTTAAAGAGGAGAGAAGAGATATATAAATATACCTCTGCTTCTAGGAAGTACTCTGGCCTGCAGCAACGTGCGTCTTTATAGCAGGCTTTAGAGGCGTTCTGCGGGTAGCTATAGCAGGTTCGGGACAACCTTTGTCTCTAGGGAAAGGTAGGCCTATACTCTATATAGAGTATCTAGCTATACAGCTAGTACTACTACTCTAATCCCTAGAGGTGCAAATTCGTCCTTACTAAGCCACACTGCTCCTTTAGCTTCCTCTCTCGGCGGCGTAGGACAACAGGTAACTCTAGTGTAGAGAGAACTGAGTATATGTGTATGTTTGTGTATCCTGGGAGCACTGCTCTTGTTTGGCCTTTGGCTCTTTCAAAATTCGACCAAATCAGGCGTTTGATAGCTAGAATAAAAGCTCTCGTCGAGGGCTTTCAAACGGGCTACACGGCGTCCGAATCGGCGGCGTATTGGTTGTGTTGTGGTGTGTTGAAGTGTTGGCGGCCCATGTGTGTTAGTAGGCAAAAACACTGAATTTCTCGTTTTCTCAATCCTCGTTTATCGATGTCGACGCTTACTAAGCGCTCGTAACGTCTACCTCTCTTACTCGTAATATCGTTCTTCTTCTCTAAACCCTTACTACCCTTACTACCCTTACCGCCCTTACCCTTGCCCTCGCCGTCGCCCTTACCCTCGCCGTCGCCCTCGCCGTCCGCTATACTACGCCCTCGTATCGATATCGACTACCTTCGAGACGAAATCGAGCTCCTACTTAGAGTCTCCGAGTAGAAATAGGACGACGTTCTATAATAGCTAAAGGACGAGAAGGGCGTTAATATATACCTACGAACGTTCCGTAATAAGCTAAGGGATTAGGGACTATTAATATAGCCGAAGGTCTATTAAGACGAGGAATATAAAGTACTACTATATATAAGGATTAAGGAGCTCTTCTAGTAATAGGACATTAAGGATAAGAGGCTCTTAAGGTACTTAAGGAAGGATAGTTTTAAGCTATTATTAGGGTAGTTACGGACGATTCGGAAGTAGCTAGGCTTATATCGAAAGGTTCCTAAAGATAAGTAACTAGAGTACGATAAGATTATACGGATAGTATTAGAGGGGACGATTATAGGCGGTGCCCTAGATAACTATAGATATAAGCGGTTAGTAAGGTACCTACGGAAGGAATTCTACCTTATAGGAAGGTCTATATATACGCTCGTAAGTACGCTCGTAAGTACGCTCGTAAGTACGCTCGTAGGCTAGATTCGTCCGCTCGTAAACCCTAATTTACGCTACTTCCCTTACTCGTAAACTCCTCCGCCTAGCTCGTACGCTAACGCTCGCCGGCTCGTAGGAATCGTATATCTTATATCGCGTATACCCTTAATCCTATAGGTTATAATATACGCCGCCGGAGGGGTACTTAGGAGCTAGTCTAGCGGAGTCGTCTAAAGGCTAAGGGTCCTAATTATATATAGTTAGTAGATACCTACTATAAGTTCGAGACCTTTAGTATCTACTTTTACGCCTATATCGATATATTTATACGGAAGATTATATAGATCTATATAGGTACTATAGCTAAGACGGTCTTCTCGGTTTCTAAGTAGTATTTAGATATAGTCCGAGAACTTAGCTTTATACTATAGGTAGGCTCGTTACCGTACGTCGTATACTCGTAGCTCTACTAACTCCCTTTATATATAGATTATATAGGCGGATTACGGCGTAGAGACTCCTATAATAGCTAATATATACCTCTTCTACTATAAACTTTAGGAGGGTGCGAGTATTAAATTCCGCGATAGCTTCTAGTATATAACGAGTAAGGGTAATTAGACGATCGAGCGCTTCTAGGGTCTTAGTATAGCTATAGGATAGAATCGATAGCGTAATCTCTTCTACCGGCTCCGCGATAAAGAGCTCTATAGCGAGGATAGTAGGGCTAACCGTATAGTATTCCTTACTATCTACGTTCTAATCCTCCGGTTCACGGTTAAGCTATTTATTAATAGCTATAACAACTACGCTATTCGGAAGTAGGCTAAAGTCGTAGGGCACTTGCCTAGTATTCCTACTTATAATTACGACTATCCTCCTAATAGCGTAGAGGATCGCGGGATTTACCTTAATATAGACGGCCGAACAGACTGCACCTTCACGCGGTGGCCGTCGTAAGTACCTTCCTCGGAAGGGAAACCAAGACAGTCTGGAAGAAACCTCCTCGAAAACCTCTCGAAATCCGCCCGAAATCCTTCTCGAAATCCGCCTCGAAATACAAGCTACAACAGAACAACGGCACGATTCGAACGAACAGCCCTCTACGCTACAAACGAGAAGAAGAAGAAGAAGGAGAAGCAGTCCACTCTGCCCTATACGCGCACCTCCTCGAAATCCGAACCGAAGCACTTTAAAGAGCTAGAACAGTCGGTGGAATCCATAACTCTGCGATCAACCTGCGTAGCTGTATGCGTTTGGAAGCGGCATATAGTTCCACAAAGGCGTATTAAGGACAAGAGAAGGCAGCGAGTTGGACAGCTGCTTCTGCTTTTGCACGGCATTTTGCACTGCTTTTGCACGGCATTTTGCACTGCTTTTGCATTCGAATTTGCAGCGTGCGTACGAAGCGGAAGCATCCGCTGAAAATTCTGCAAAAGCTTGGCGCGAAAATTCTGCAGCCTTAGGCTGCAACACTCGTTTGATTTCCTTTGTCTCGCATTTGTTTAAAGTCCTTTGGCAAGGCAATTGCCTTAGGCACGGGGTCTCCCCTAAGGTCAAAGAATACCGAAAAATCTGATTGTAACTAGATCTACTGCTTTGCCTTTATGGCAAAGCCGTCCTACATAGTCTTGGACTCCGAAAGGACGTAAATGGAACAAACAAACAAAACAAAACAATACCTTAATATAGAGTACCCGCGTATCTAGCGGATAGCGGATTAGTATACTAAATTCGGTTAGGATTCCCCTACGAGTAGCTTACGTACTACTACGAGCCTACTACGAGCCTACTACGAGCCTACTACGAGCCTACTAAGGTTAAGGAGCGGTAAAGGGATTAAGAGCTTACTAGTTAGTATCTTAGCCTACTAGCGTTACGAGCGTTTTACGTACCGTAACGAGCTAACTATTTATAGATCTTATTATATACCTTCCCCCGCCGACTCTACTATAGGCTTCCGAGATGCTAGTAGCCAGTAGCTATCCGGTAACGCTAGATAGCCGCGAGCTAGACGCTAACGAGGATAAGATCTATATAAATATATATCTCTATCTCTATAATACTACCGCTCGTTATCTTACCGCTAGTAATAACCTCGCGGAGTTTTAGACCTCTCCGAAGGGCGCTAAGTTATAGCCGCGTAACCGTATAAGGGACTTCTTCCGTACTAATAGCTTTATATTCGACTAAACGATATATAAGGGTATGCCCTCCTACCCTTCCTCTTCCTCTTCCTCTTACTCTTACTTACTACCGTCCCTTATATATATAGCGCTCTTATAGCTACCCCTTAGTTCTACCGTAATCCTACGGCTCTACCCTATACCTCTTATACTAACCTAGGCGATAAAAACTATAGCTTCTACGGCTGCCCTCTACCCTTACGAGCTCTAGCGAGCGACGACGACGAGCCTACGAGCAACTATAAGCGCTAGCCTACCCCTCCTAGCTCTAGTACTCGCGAGGGCTTTTATATTACGTAGAGCCGTACTAATATAGAGATAAGGAAGGAGGCTAAGCCGAAGGCTCGTAAGACCCCTAACGCTACCGCTAACTTATTAAAGGAGGCTAAGAAGGCTAAGCGTATTAAGGAGCTATTAGCTAATACGAAGAGTACGAATAGGGCTAGCCCTAAGAGGAAGGACGATAAGGTCGTAGCATTACCGGTCTTTACTATTAAGTATACTATCGATACCGTCGACATAGAAGATCTAAGCGATAACGACGAGGACGTAGTACCTAGGTATTCTAGTCGCCGTAACGAGTATATATAGTTAGCCTAAGGTACTATTACTACTATAGATACGGCTCTTAAGGACGCTATTACGGAGAAACGTAGTAATGTCTTCCTATAGTATCTCTTAAACGAGAGTATAACTACGAGGAAGCGGCTATAGAAGCCCTACTACGACATCTACCTTACTAAGGAGTATAGTAAGGGCTAGCCTATTAAGCTCGGTAATACTAATCTCGCTATAGCGGATACTACGCTTAGGATAATGTAGCTGTTTAAGCCGAAGACAGGCCTTAAGACTCCTACCGCGAACGTCCGGATTACTTATATTATCTACGTTAAGCCCGACGAGCATAGCGATCTTAAGCCTAGCTCTAAGAACGCGGACGACGGCGGCTAGATATATTAGCACCTTAAACGCTCTATAAAGAAGGACGGCGGGCCTACATTTAAGTATATAATTAGCTATAGAGTATATAACGATAGTACTGTCCTATTGTAATAATGAGTGGTAGGGATGTATGAACAAGCGTACTACTCGGGTGTGCAACAGTGTAAGGATACCGTACTATCTGGTGCAAGAGTAATTCTTGCCCTTTCGATCCGCCTACGGCGGCTACCTATTTTAACCCTCGAGAGATGGACACGAGTCGGTGCGGAATGGGTGCGGTACGCCTGCGACTCGCTGCGCGACATCTGACTCGCACCCGTATATGCACACCGTAACGATATCGTAGGGACTTCGCAACGACCTAAAGGTCCCTACGGTCCGCCTACGTTTAGCTTTGGCGCCTTTTACACACGCCTCCTCCTTGTGCTAATGTCCTTAGCAGTAGAGGCCCTAGCTATCCGCCTACGCCTCCTTGCGCCCTGTAGTCCTAACTCTCTTGGTATTTATTTCTTACTCCTCTCGGATCCCTTGCGATCCGCCACGGTTCACGTGCTTCTAGTTGTCTTGGTTTGGTCGTTGCGGGGCGTCTGCGTAGCGACGGTCGCTAGGCGTAGCCCCGCGTTGTTATTCCGAATTTTTTTTACTAATACTCCGGTTAATCCTCGGCGGAACGCCTGCGAATTTATACCTTAGATATTTTCCTCTCGAACGACTTTTCCTCGATGGTACATCGTCTTTCCACGCCGCATTCGCAACTAGACTGCAACCGATCTACAACTAATATTACTAACTAACATTATCACCCATACGTAAGCGTGCCGTGCGCCTCTATAGCTATAGGCTACTAGAAGGGCGCTATAGCGGACTTCGTATATCTGACGGACCTGCTAGAAGAAGCCGTCTATAAGTAGAGCGTAGACGATATAGCTCCGGATGCTCCTACTACCTAGATCGATTGCTATAGGTGCGCAAAGTCTATTACGGTTAGTAGGGAATGCAATAAGCCGCCAAATAAGGCTTATAAGTTTTGTAACTCTAACAACCGTAAAGGTTGCTATTAGGTACGTATGCGCTTCGCTATAACTTGTTAACTTTAGCTAACTACATTATAGGTGCTCGGCGGTATGTAGGGTAGAGTTAACAAGATCTATTCCCTCTTTAATATCTACTACGAGGAAATTAACCGCGTCCGCCGCGAAATAGAGGAGGAGGGCACCCTATTAGATAACTTAGAGGAGTGTGTCCGCGAGGATGACGTAGCTTTCACGGCCGGCCTTAACCTGTCTCTAGCTGTAAAGACGCATAACTCCGAGATCTAGCAGATAGAGGCGAATACGTCTCGCTAGGGACACCGGTTGTTCGGCCTAACTTCGAAGCCTTGTTCTAACATAGAGGCTACTCTCCTCGCTAACGAGGCCGCTGCGCGCCTTAATAGCATACACGCCTCGTAGGTGGCTGGCATGTTTTCTTCTAGCGCGTCGCGCGTATGTTATCCCGCAACTATACCGTAACGACCTTTTACTAACTTTTCGCTTTCTCTAGACTCCCCGCTCTAACGGAGTAATCGAACTATATCTTGCCGTACGCCCTTTTGCCTCTAACGAATAGGGTGCGATTACCTTTGGCTCCGGCCCTGCCGATATACATCTCCCCTCTAACCGTAAGGCCCCTAGCACCCCTTCGACTCGCGTTAACGACTGTAGCGCCTCTGGCGTAACCGCGGCTGCTAGTAGCGACTCGGAGGATGAAGGCGATAGAGACTATAATAAGGATACTAGCTTAAGCGAGGTGTCCGACACCGAGGAGTCGTCGGAGGACGAAGAAGAGGAAGATGTTGTCTACTCCCCTGTAGTCCGCTGTAGTCGCCGTCGCGGCTCCTTTAACAACGGTAGGGCTTCTAGTAGCCGCGTGCTAAAGAGCAAGTCGCCTCGTAAGGGCGGTAGTGCTCTCCGCCTCGCGAAGGAGAAGCGTGCGAAAGTAGCGCGTAAGGCGGCTCGCTAGGAGCAGCGTGCCCGTTACGATAAGCAGTGCCGTACTATCCGCTCGGCTAATAAGCGCAACCGTTCTCGTGGCGGAGGTGTTTCTATTCCTACTACGTAAGGCAGCCGCACCGGTGCCGCCGGTAACGACTTTATCTATAACCGCTCTATTAACCGCATAACATTCGATAAGAACACCCTTCTAGGCAGCCCGGAGGGTACTCCTACTCGCGACAACCGCGGTCGCTAGCCTTTCGCTAAGATCGATCCCGCAATAATAAGTAGCGCTCTCCCTAACTCGGGGACTAAGTAGGACCGTCTTCGCCGCCAGATCGCTAATAACTAAGCTAAAGCTCTACGCCTCGATTAACAGCTTACGGAGCGCACCTAAGAGGACCTCGACCGTAAGGCTGGAATATTTAATAGTACCGCCGGTAGCCGTCCCGCTACCCTATTTAACGCTGGCTCGGCTGGTCCACCTCTAAACCTTACTACGCCTACGGCTCGCACCAACCCTGCATTAACTCTATAATCTGCTCGTCTTACCCTCCTTCGCGAGCGCCAGCGCATCCGCGAGGAGCAAGTCTAAGAGGCTCGCTAGCGTAAGATTAAGTGTACCGCTATGATCCAGCGCGAGCGCGACTAGCGCCAAGTACGAGAGGAGTAGGCCCGTATAACGGAGGAGGAGTCCCGCGAGATTACCTGTGCTGCTGTCGCTAATGTAGTTCTTTGTGTTAAGGCCAACCGCAACGTACCCGTAGGCACTCCGCTAAGTAGCAACTATATCCTCGGAGGTCTTTAGACTCCTGGGACTCGTGGCGACCCGACGGCGGCAAACCCTAACCTGCTGCTTCGCTCCGTTCGAGAGGAGGTGTACCTTTAGTTCCCTGCTAATCCTAACTACCGCAATTAAATTATGTAGGCTTGTCTAGCGGATTACCTAGAGGATCTAGCGCGTAAGAACAACGCTCTATAAAGAGTAGATCTCCGTACCGACTCCGCACCTATCTCGCAACAACTTGTTATCGTAACTGTAACTCGCAGTTACTACTATAATAACTTCTCTTCTTTAATATAGCGCATTTTCCGGGCGCGGGCAATTGGTTAGATTAGAGTCTCGAATGCGATACGTATAGGACGACACCGACTTAGTAGTTCGACAATACTAATATGTTTAATCGTGATCTATGTTCTCCTAGTCTTTCGCCGTAACTTCGTAGTAACTTCTTATTCTTATAATAGCTCGTCTATGTCTTCGAAATTATCGGCGGTTTGCTATGTATTACAAGTCTCGTTATAGTCTTTCTATCTTAATCGATACTACATCTCGCCGTCGCGAGTCCGCTAGTCCACAATTCTTTCGACCTTATATACCTCGTTGCTATCCGTAGTAATATCTAGTAGCTTAACATTCTTTAGCTCGAAGCCGGGTCTAATATAGTATGGTTGTAGTAGTGAGATATAGAAGACGTTATAGATCTGCTATGACGAAGGTAGCACTAGGCGGTACGCCTGCGCCTTCTCTCTAATTATATCGTCTACTCGGAAAGGTCCTACGAACCTAGGTAATAGCTTCCGGCTTAGCTTCTTTAACTTCAGATTTTTCGTACTTAGTAATACTAAGTCGCCCCTACGGAACGCATAGTTGCGATGCTTCTTGTCGTACGCCCTTTGCTAGTACTTCTAAGAGGTCTTAAGCTTCTTCGCAGCTGATTCGCGTGCGCTTTGTATCTCCTCGAACCGCTCGATTGCTACCGGCGCCTCCCCTTTGTAATAAACGGCCTCGTTTATATCGTTCTATTATGGATTCTCTCTATATACTAGGAAAAAAGGCGTTTTCCTAGTACTTAAATAGTCCGAGTTATTGTAAGCGAATTTAGCGTATAGTAACAACTTGGCCTAATTATCCTATCTTTTATTATAGAATGCTCTTAGGAATCCTTTTAGCGTCTGGTTCTGACGCTTAGTTTAACTATCCGTTTGCGGATAGTACGCGGTACTTAGTCTTCTTCTTATCTAGTATTAAAAACACAGCTCTATCCAAAATGCAGATGTAAAGAGTATACCACAGTCGGACATAATGCCTTTAGGGAAACCAAACTTAGACGCTACTCGATCTATAAATACTTTAGCGAAGTCTAAAGCTTTCTAAGTTTCTTTTCCTAGAATATATAATACTATCTTTAATCGTCTATCTACGATTATAAGTATAGAATCGAATATATTATCGTTGCGCTTCGACGGCGGCAACTTTACGATAAAATCTAGGGTAATTTCTTCCTAATTCTTTCCTAGAATTAGCAGGCTGGACAACTTGCCTAAGGGCAACAATCTCGGAGCCTTTATTCGTTAGCAGACATTACATGTCTTTACGAAGTGCTTAACATCCGCGTCTAGTTCGGGCTAGTATAAGGACCTCGTAATAAGTATAATAGTCTTGTCGGCGCCGAAATGTCCCGCAAGCTTGGAGTCGTAGTAAACCGCTATAACTTCGTTCTTTACAGCCGGTTTATTTAGTATATACAACTTGCCGTACCTACGGAGCAAGTTGTCGTCTCCTAAGCTCTATACTTAACTCCCGCGCTTCTTTTAACTCTCTATCTATATCTCTTCGCTAGATCTCTATCGCTTAACAAAGTCGTCGCGATCCTGTAGTAAAGATACTAGCTCGAGGAAAGGTTTTAAATCTTCCGAAGATGTAGTTGCGCTAGTAAGTAGGACTTTTGCTACATAGCGTAGTACGATCTGCATACATTTAGAAGTGCTAGCGACGGGGGATTTCGTAGAGACTACGTCGCTTTAGTCCGGGAGGTCGTTACGATCTCCCTACGGTGTTATACCGTAATCGGGTCCCTAATCCTTTTCGGTTGCGATCCTAGCGAACGCAACTATCACGCTCTAACTTGCTAACTTCAGCTTATTCTGTAGAGTTAGAAGTAGTTCGTTTATAGCCGAATTTTTAGTCTAGTAATCCGGTCTGCGAGATAGTCTATCTGCTAGGTTCGATTTCCCTGCTTAATAGAAAATCTCGAAGTCGAATAAGCCTAGGTATAGTACGTACCGCGCTTGCCTCGCATTTAACTTCTGGACAGTCTAAATGCCTTTTAGATTGTTGTAGTCTATGTAAACCTAGACCGGGTTTTCCGAACTACTAAAATAGTGCCTCTACACCTTAAAGCAGTACACTATTGCTAACAACTCCTAATCGTACGTCTAGTAGTTGCGCTCCGTAGGCTGCATCTTTCGAGACGTAAACGCTATAGGGTGCTATTTACTATCTAGATGCAGCTGCGACATAATACCTAAGATACTAAAGTTAGAGGCATCCGTTTCTAGCTTAATCTTTAGTTTCGGATTAAAGTGCCTAAGAACGATATCGCTAGTAAACACCTCCTTTAGCTTTCTAAAAGCCGCGTTAGCTTCCCTGCCCTATACGAACTCCTTGTCTTTCTAGAGTAGGTCGGTAATCGGGCTGCTAATCTTTACAAATCCTAACACGAAGCGTCGGTAGAAGTTTGCAAAACCTAGGAAGACCTAAACGTCGTAGACGCTATTCGGTTGCGGCTATTCCTAGATCGTTGCGATCTTTTTAGGGTCGGTAGTTACACCTTTAGTCGTGATACGGAACCCTAAATACGAAACCTCCTGTGCCGCGAAGGTACACTTCTTAAGGTTAACGTACAATTCTGCGATACGCAAGCGGTCTAGGACCTTGCGGACCGCAGCCTAATAGCCTTCGATGTCCTTACTATAGGTGTAAATCAATATGTCGTCGAGGTATACTACACAAAGATTATCAAGAAGGCCCGCTAGGGCACGGTTAATATAGGCCTGGAATGTGGCCGGAGCATTGGTTAAGCCGAAGGGCATGACCTTATACTCGTAATAGCCATACCGCGTGCGGAACGCAGTCTTCCATTCATCGCCCTTGCGAATGCGGATGCGATAATATGCTTCCTTAAGATCGAGGGTAGTAAAGAACTTCGCACCTATCAGGCGATCTAAGGTTTCGTCAAGCTATTCAAAACCGTCTATACGTAGGCGCGGACAGCCTAAGAGTCGAGAAGGCGAAGGATCGTATACAACAGAAAGGGAGGCCCCTAGAACGTTCTACATGTTAGAACACTCTCTACGGATTTTCTACGTTAATCTTAACCGATCTATCGAGGCTATAGAGTCTACCTTAGACGTCGCGGTTAAGCAGAAAGCCGACCTTCTACTAGTCTAGGAACCGTGGACTATAGAAGACCCGATAATAGGCTACAAAGAGACAAGATCTATCGCATACCGGGAGTATAACTAGCTATTCCTAACGACTACGGATTCGACGATCCGGCCAAGAATAATGCTATATATTAGCACAAGACTTAACGTTAATATCTCTCCTATTTTATTAGACGACAGCGACATACTTTCCTTTGTTATTTCAGACAAGAAGGGCAACAAGATCTAGATAGTTAATCTCTATAACGAGAAGGACCTTCGGGATACCGAGAACCCGCAAAACCGACGAACAATAGAGAGAAGCCTCTACTCTCTACGTAACACGTTCCTTCTAAACACTCTACTAGTAGGAGACTTTAACCTTAGACACCCGTCCTAGGATCCGAGGGGAAAGGATACTACTAGTGCCCGCGAATTTATAAAGTAGATAGAAGACTAGGGCTTTACTCTACGTAATACGATAGGTGTCGGGACCTTCTATAGGCCGCACCTAGACGCAGAGTCGGTCCTAGACCTTACGTTTACAAGAGGATCCTTATCTACGAAAGAAATCGACTAGAGAACGATTCCGACAGGCTCAGACTATAAGGCTATATCTATAGACCTTATTAGCGCGCAAGATCGAGCCTAACAGAAGAAAGTAGTTTTGGATATAGCTTCCGCAGATTAGGAACTGTTTACAGATCTCCTAATAAGTAAGGCGACGTCTATTAACTATACGAACTCCTTCGACGACATCGTAGACTCCTTTACCTCGTATATTACCGAATCGATGCGGGGAGCAATCCTAGAGAAAGTAGTACACGCCTGCGCAAAACCTTAGTAGAATAGAGAGCTACGTACGCTACGCCGTATAATGTCTAGAACATATAGACAGACCTTTACCTACGGACGTACGCCGACGCTAGACGAGAAAGAGGCGTATATAAAAGCGAGAAACAAGTACTTCTAAGCTATTAAAACAGCTAAGAAGAACTACTAGAACGCTTTCCTCGAAAAAGAAGACTCGAAATCTATCTTTAAAGCTATGTCCTATACTAGGAATAGCAGCCGAAGACAGATACCTACGATAAACAACGAAGATTCTTTCGAGGGGAAATGTAAGGCCTTCTCCGAAGCCTTATTTCCGCGCCCTCCTGCCGAGGAACCTCTACCTAGCCGTTAGGAAGCGTATACAGCCGGGGATTAGGGCTGGACTACGCTAACCGAAGAGGAACTCGCTGCCGCCTGTAGTACGAAGATAGTAAAAGGAAAAACGCCGGGCCTAGACAGTATTACGCAAGCTATTATTAGTAAAGTGTACAGCGCTATTCCTATTACCTTTCTACGTATATATAGTAGGCTACTTAACGAAGGACACTACCCCCGATGCTGGAAAGTTGCGATAGGCGTAGTTCTAGCAAAGCCGGGAAAACTAGACTATTTGGTCCCTAAGGCCTACCAAGTTATCTCTCTCCTAAACTGCCTTAGCAAGATTAGCGAGAGAATACTCGCAAAACGCCTAGGGATTATCGCAGAGACGAAGCCCCTTCTACACGACTCGTAGTTAGGAGGGCGAAAGAAGAAATCGGCCATCGATACGGTGCTTCTCTTAACGAACGAAATCGAGGAGAATCGAAGAAAGAAAAAGAAGACTTCGGTTATCTTCCTCGACGTAAGAGGAGCATACGACTACGTTGCAAAGAACCGACTGTTAAGAATAATAATCCAGTTAAGGCTTCCGTACAGCCTTATATATTGGGTTTAGTCGTTTATAAGCAATAGACGCCTACGAATAGCATTCGACGGACAGATATAGGAATTCCAGGACGTAGAGATCGGCGTTCCGCAAGGCAGCCCGATGTCTCCTATCCTCTTTCTTATCTATACGCGCGACATATTCTTCTCGCTATAAGGAGTTACTCCTAGTTCCTACGTCGACGACATTAGACTATCTACCTCGTCTACGTCCCTTAAGAAGAACTCTAAGGTACTAGAACGTAAGGCAAGAAGGCTAATAGACCTAGGAAAGAAGAACTCGATTGCTTTCGACCTAGCAAAGACAGACCTAGTATACTTCTTAAAAGGGAAAGGGTCCGACTGCCCGGTAATTCTTCCAAACGGCGATATTGTTCGCCCGGCAAAGAAAGCGATAAGGTAGCTTAGGATTTAGCTAGACGCCGGTCTTACCTTTAAGGAGCATATTGCAATAAGATCGGCACAAGCACAAGCAGCATTCTATTAATTAGAAAGACTAGCAAATACCGAACGCGGTCTATCTTCTATATCGTTAAGAAAGATCTACCTAGCCTGCGTTACTATAATAGCAGACTATAGGGCCCCGGTTTAGTAGCGGTCGAAAAAGAGCATAAAACCTCTAGTATCCCTACAAAGTAAAGCTTGTAGAAAGATCCTAGGCGTTTTCCGTACCGCCCTAAACGTCCCGTCCGAAGTAGAGTTAAATCTCTTCCCCCCGGATCTACGCCTAGAGAGACAGTTAATTTTATACTCTCTACGCGCAGCAAAGCTACCCGAAAACTACCCCGTAAGACTCGCTATCTAAAGCGCGCCTTCGGATACGCGAGAAGTCCGACACGAGGACTCGAGAGAGATACTTCCGCAAAAACGATAGAGAATATAGATACAACTACTCTGTTATCGACTCCGATAATACAAGCATTTCGTAGAATACGAGAGGGCTAACTACGCAAAAGACGATCTCTTTAGCGTCTAGAAAACCCGATACGAAATAGCAAGACAACGGGAGATTAATAAGGTACCTAGGAATACAAATAGCTACCTTAGTCGATTTCTATGGAGCTCGCTAGGAAAACATAGAATAGGAGGAAGACGCGCTTTAACTAGTGCCTTCTATACTATCCTATTAGGATACGGATACCTAAAGTCCTATCTCTATCGCTTTAGATACGTAACGACGCTAGACTGCCCTTACGGACGACGAGAAACAGCAGAACACCTCGTATGTAGCTGCCCTATTTACGATGTATTTAGGCTACTACCGCTACGATAAGCACAATCTCTACTAGAAATAGTAGAAGATAAGGAACTCCGGAAATACCTTACTACCTTTCTCTCGGATACAAAGATTGCTTCTAGGTCCTAGCACCTAGCAAGAGGCGAAGACGAGACCGTCTAGCCTACACTCCTTTTACTTTTCCTTATTTGTCTTTCTTTAAAGTCCTTCGATACTAGCTGGCTACTATCCTAGGTACGGGTCTTTCCCTAAGGTTAAGAGATACGAGAGAACAACAATTGTACATAGATAGACTACTGTCGCGAGACAGCCGTCCTACATAGTCATAGACTCCTATAGGACGTAAATGGAACAAACAAACAAACAAACAAACAATAAGGTTTCGTCAATTAAAGGCAGAGGGCATCTGTCTTTAACGGTAATAGAGTTAAGTGCTCGGTAGTTAACGCACAAGCGCAGCTCGCCGCCCTTCTTTGGAACAAAGATGACTAGTGCACCCGCAGGGCTGATGCTGTGTTGTATGCGACCCGAGGCTAACCCCTTCTCTAGGTAATCCCGAAGGATACCTAACTCTTTCTCCGAGAGATTGTATAGGGAGCTATATAGTAGTTCCCGGCCCTCGACTAGGTTAATAGCATAGTCGGTAGCTCGATGCGTTAGCAACGCAGAAGCGGAGTTAGAGTTAAATACGTCGGTGTAGTCTAAGAGAGCCGCAGGGATTTCTACTACCTTTACCTCGGCTAAGCCGACGGTGTATGCGAGGCGCATGGATCCCGCAGGTGTCACTATAATCCACCCGACGACAACAAGCAGAGTCTTGTCGTTCCTTAACTCCTTCTTTAATCTTTTGTACGAGATCCTGCCGATGGTTTCGGTCCCCAGACCCTATTACTAGGTTCCCGCACCGACCTAGATGTTAAATCCTTTCGTCGTTATAGTGTGTTGTCTAAAGAGGATCTCTGGTCCATCCTTGTCTACCCTATATATAAGTATAGTATGTTCTTTGACGATACTATTGTCGTCTATTATCCGAACAGGAACATTATACGCGCCATAACAGGTTATGCTTTAATCTTAAAGCTAAACCAGAGATAGGAGTTCGGCCTCGACTGTTGCGAGGTTGTAGCGAACTACAAACTTCTGGTCGATTAGGGTAATTTGCGACCCTATATCAAACGTGGCGGAGACTATGCGATGTCCCTACGACAACACGATATCGACCTGTCGAGTAATAACCTATCTAGCTTCGATAGGCCGCACTAATTTCGGCTTCGTTACACTTTATGCGGTTGCGACGAAGCCTATCCTTTTCCCGAACCGATTAGAGCTCGGTTTGGATTTCTACCTCCCTGTCCTTTCTAGGGACAGGTAGTTAAGATATAACTAGCCTTTCCGCATGTCTAGCAGCTGACAGTAGAGGATAAATCGGCGGGGCGCGAAGGAAGATTAGAGCCTCCTCTAAAGCCTCTACGATTTCCTCTACTACGATTATTACCGTTGCCTCTCTAGCCTCCTCTACGGTTATTCCTATTAGAGTTTCGGCCCTAGCTGTTACTTCTTAGCTCGCGATTGCGAGGCGCTAGCGTCTTAGAAGGTTCTAGAGGTCTCTAACTAGTGCTCGCAGAGGGAGCTTTTACATCCTTAATGTTCTTCTCTATACAAGACGCAAGGTCTACAAGCTCTATGCGAGTAGTTAGTATTACATTATAATCTATAATCTTAATACGAACATCTTTGCGAAGTCGCACATAAAACATATACAACGACTATTCCTCCGAAGGTAATAGTAGAAGCTAAGCTTCGATGCTTTCTAAGTATGTAAGGAACGAGCATACGGACTAATCCTTGCCTTGTACCGCGACGCGATGCTTCTTAAAGGACTCGAGCTTACGAGCGTCTGGATCGTCCAGCAGGTTGTTAAGGAATTCTATAAATCCTACCTAAGTTACTACGGTACGCAGGTTAGGGTTGTTGGCCTACTAGCTGTACTAGCGTTCTCTTAGATCGTAAGAGTAAGCTAGGTATTGTATAGACTATATAACCTTCTAAGAATTACTGCGGAACGACTGCGGTACATTAGCAAATGCAAGCTCGCATTCGAAGCGCTAGTTACGCAGCTCCTTTACGCTCTTGCCCTTAAGGTCGAAAGGCTTCTTAATATTAATCTTAGCTCTTCTAACTCCGGCAAACTCTTTATCGGACCGCACCCTTTTGTGTCCGGTCACGCGACCGTAGGCGATATCGTCTGCTAAGTTCTTATTAAGTTTCTTTATCTTTCTGAGCTTTTTCCGAAGGAAAGCTTTGGTAAGAGCCTCTTCCGCGGCGACGGCAGCCTAGAGGTCGACTATTTCGTCGATTTCGGCATTGTCGTCTTCGTTTCCCTCGGCGGGATCCGCCGGCGGAGTAGTTGCGTGCTCTTCCTTAGAGAGTGTCGAGGTAATATCGTCACCTTCCTCTTAGTTAGTAATAAGGTTATCTTGGTCGTTATTAACGACTTCCTTAATGCGACCCGTATCGGCAACAGCTTCGGCAGTAATGCCCTGTTCATCGGGCATAGCGCTACTCATAAGTAGCTCGTCTCTTCCTACAGCGACCCTAGTAGTTCGCTTAGGTAGCATCCTCGGACTGTTACCCTTGTAGTAAAGGTTAAGGAAGAATTACTATGTAATAATAAGTGGTAGGGATGTATAAACAAGCGTACTACTCGGGTGTGCAACAGTGTGAGGATACCGTACTATCTGGTGCAAGAGTAATTCTTGCCCTTTCGATCCGCCTACGGCGGCTACCTATTTTAACCCTCGAGAGATGGACACGAGTCGGTGCGGAATGGGTGCGGTACGCCTGCGACTCGCTGCGCGACATCTGACTCGCACCCGCATGTGCACACCGCAACGATATCGTAGGGACTTCGCAACGACCTAAAGGTCCCTACGGTCCGCCTGCGTTCAGCCTTGGCGCCTTTTACACCTATACCCTAACGGGCGTATATTTAAAGATAAGGACGGCGTTATTTACTATCCGTTTATATAGACTAATAGCTATACTAGCGTCGACGGTAGGGAGATCCTCGTAGGTAAGAGTTACCTACTCGTAAGCTAGCTCGTACCGGAGGTACGCTACCTTATAATAGCTATAGTAGGTCCGTCCGGTAGTAATAGTAAGACGCTCGTAGACTAGTCTATAGGGCTCGTAAGCCGTTCTCGTTCCGCTCGTAGTACCCTTAGCTCCTCGTAGGACCCGGAGCGCTCTAGCCCTCTACCTTAGTAACGCTCTAGCTCTAAACGCCCTACTAGCCGCGACCTCTAATTATCGCTAGTAAGCTAGCCTAACGACTACATTCTACTCGACCCTAATACAGATAGCTTAGGCGATATAGTAAAGGCTAAGGAAGCTACCGCGAGCCGAGCTAAGTAGAATAGTAGATCTTCGACGATTACCTCCGTAGTAGCTAGTACGCTAGCGCTAGCGATCCGTTCGGACTCGACGATACCCTCTTCGTCGGCGATAACGACGACGCTAACGCCTTAATTAAAGTCGAAGGCGAAGGCGAAGGAGCCTAGTAGTACTACTACTACTACTACTACTACTACCGCTAGCACTATTAATTAAGGGGGTTTAGAGATACTAGAGGAGGTCGCCGAGCCGGTCGTTTAGTAGTAGAAGATAAAGAAGAAGAAGAAGGTTAACGAGCCGGTAGTTATTAGTACTAGACGGAGCGAGCGGACTATTACGCTTACCGAGAAGGGTAGGGCTAACTAGAAGGACTAATATATACGAATCTAATAAATATACGCTACCGACGACTCGCTCGTTACGTGCTCGCGGACTAAACGGAATAGCTCGTAGCTAGAAGGAGCAATAAACGTATATCTTATATCTTAATAGCTTAATATCTTAATTCTCTTCCTTAAAAACGGCTCGTAGCGTACTCGTAGGCTAAAACGGCTAGCTCGTAAGCGTAAAAACGAGGGATTTAAGGAGATATATAGTAACTAACGTATTTATTTAGGTATTAACGTATAGGCTCGTAAGGCTCGCGGAGAGCTCGTAGGCTAAATCGATCTATCTATTAATCTATTACGCCTAGTCTACCGAACTTCTCGTTAATAGTACGCTAATACTATAACACCGACTACTTAATCTTAGTAATAGTAGCCTTTAACTTACTCCGTACGTTATTAACCTCGTCTATAATCTCCTTAATTAGCTCCTCCTTTAGCTAACCTTTTAAGCCCCTTAAACCGCTAATCTTATACTTTAAATCCGACACCTCCGACTCTAACGTAGCGATCTTATCCTACGCCTTATTTATCTTACCTCGTATACTACTAACTACCTCCTTTAATATAGACTTCTTTTCTACCGGCTCCTCCTTAATCTTAACCTAATCTCTAGTAAAATACGGAGGCTTGCCCTTATAGTAGTAGTAGGCGTAGGTAGGGAGAGTCGTAGAAGTCTTATACTCGAGTCCGCGATCCTTATACTAGCCGTACTCGGTAACTACCGGAATACCTATTTTTTTTTATTAGCCTACGAGCCTTACTAAGAGCCGTACGAGCTATATTACCTTCGTCCGTCTCTATAACTCTACGTACATAATCATATCTTATAAGTATCTAACGTCCGCTCTTCTTAGTGTTTTTATTACTACTCTATACTCTAACGAGGGCATCGTTCTATTAGAGGTCGGAGATATACTAGAAGTCTTTAGAGGTAGCCGTAGTAGACTTATCGTAGACGAGAAGGTCGGTAGGTAGCTAAGGAGTAGGAGCGATAGCTAAAGTAGATGCGGTCGCTAGCTCGGAGTTACCGTCGTCGTAAGTACCGTCGAGAGAGAGGCCTTAAAGGCGCTAGGGGTCGCGAGCCTTACTAAGTTCCGTATTAATTACTATAAAATCGACTATTTTTACGTACGCGCGCGGTACGATATTACGAGCTATATATATTATATAACGAGCGAGCTACGAGCGCGCGCGGTAGAGTAGTAGAAGTAGTAGTATTAATAAGAGTCGAAGAAAAGCGGTATTAATAATACTTATCTACGTAAACCGCGTATTGTCGCGTACTTATATATAATTATTAATAATTAGAGTAACTAGCGCAGCTGTATAGCGACAATATAAGCAATTGGCGACAATAGCGGTGGTGTTAGTAGTGGTGGTGAGGAAGTGTTGTTGAAAATTTAGTGTTTTTGCCTACTTAAACACATGGGACGCGATCAAAGCCCAAATTCGTGGATGATCCAAGTGTCCGGAAGCTAGTCGAGCTGTGTGACGTTTCACGTCTCTCGAAGGAGAAGCACGATGCTGTCGGCCATGATGAATTGCTCTCTGTGTAGGATCCAAGCGTAGAGATGTCTTCGACGCCGGTCACGTCCCTCCTGTATCCGATAGCTCACTTCGACCGACCGCCACCGCCCTCTGCAGCCCTCTAAGACACCTCTGAACGTCCTCGACTTTGCACCTGCAGATAATCAGCCCCTTAAAGATCTCCACGAGATAATCGTCAGCGGAGACAACCTTCTCCCCAAGCTTCGGAAGTCAGTTGTGCAAAGTACTAGCAGAAAGGACAAGTCTATGGCTGCTAGCCGTCCGCCACATTTATAGGCAACCTTTGCCGAATCGGGTGCTCTCAGTGCACTGCATGTCGATCTAGACGGGATGAGAACATACATTACCGTCGCATGAAATACTTTTTATGTCATGTGACTCCATAAGCGACAATGAGGTTGGGAAATGGCAAAAGCAAGAACTCCTGCGTTCACTTGAGAATCACGATTGGCATTGCACCGTCATGGAAAGCCGGTTAATCCGTCGTCTTTCCCGCTATTAGAACGCTCGCAATAAAGAATGAGCCACCCTCGGTTTTGGGACGTACAGAGAGCCCTCGTACCACGGTTTGGTACGCGTGTTCTCTACCAAACCTAGTTAGCCCTAATGTTAATTTCCTGTTGTTTACCTACTCTTGTGTCGTCGGTATAGCTCCATTGTCGCCATAAACCAGCTATTTAAGGTGTCATAAACCAGCCCTTTAAGGTGTTGCTATGCCGTCTCTTTTTATGCCGCCCTTAAGCCCTCCTTCTGCCGCTAGATCAAGTCCTGCTCGTCGCTTACCGCGGAAGGTCGTTCGTACGCGTGTTGTCGAGGAAGCTATTAACGCGTTAAGGCTAGGAGGTCGTAGAGGTCGTGGAGGTAGAGGTGGAGGTGGAGCGGTAGACGCTAAATTGAGTCGAATCGAAGAGGAAGAGGAGGATAATGTCGCTCGTAGTAACGCGGTTAATAAGGACGTAGAAGTCGCAGGTGGAAGTAGAACTGTCCGTTCTGTCAGCGAGCAGGCCGCGATTGATGCTGCTATTAAAGAAGAGGCTTGTCGTCAAGACCGTCTACGTACTGCGGCAATGTTAGAAGACAAGAGGAGGTTAAAGCGTAAATACTTACGGCAGCGTAGGCTACGGTTGAAGGCTGCTTAGGTCGTCGGTGCGATAACTGGCAAGCGCGCGCGACCGGATGTCGATGTTAAGGATAAGGATGAGGTGGAAGAAGAAGGAAACAATAGAACCTCACTACCGCCGTTATATCAAACGCTAGCGCCTTCTCGTCGTCGCCGCCGCCCTTCTGCCCCTACGTTGTTAGCTCGTAGCCGTATTGTTAAGGTAGAAGAAGAAGAGGAGGTGGAAGACACACCGTTCGAATTCACTATCGCTTTGTGTGTGCGCTAAGGACGGACTGAGTTACAAGCAGATACGCTGTATAGCTCTAGTAATAACCAAGATAAGGTGGCATCAGATGTCGAGGCATAGATTCGAAATGCTATTGTAGATCTGAAGGTCGTCCTTAATCGAGTGCAAATGAAGGTGTTGTATCCGAAGCTTATAGTCCGCTCTTATATACAGTTTCCTTAGAAGAACGAGTATAGCTAGCACTTAATCGTGAGGCAGTTGGAGATGTAGCATCGTGCCGGCTATAGCGATCAAAAGGTAGATGTTGTTGTTAAGGCAGAGCTTCCGGTCGTCGGCTCGACACCAGGTCGAAGAACGGCTACGACGATTTAATTAAGTTAGTTGCCGAACGACCGTAAGGCGTTGTCTAGCTCAGGTAACAGAAGTAAGGATATCATAAGACGATAGCTATGCACGAACGCTCGTTGTAAGAACAAGGGCTTCACATGCTATGTCTATAGCATTAACGAGCCTGTTAATTACTACCCTCTTTACGGAACGACTCTTACTACATGGGCCTCTAGCATTGCGAATAGCCAACTCACGGCTGAGGATCCAGGCCCTATAATATATAGGGACCTTGTAAACAGGAAGGCGAGCGGTCTGACCGCGGATGAGGGCACTATTAACTCTGTGCGTTCGAAGATGAAGGGGGGTGCTATGCAACAGGACCTCGTCTTCCATATCTATGCCGCCGGCTCGGCATCTAGCAGCCTCCCTCTAGCGGCCACCGTCGTTCCTCGTACAAAATCTAGTAAAGGCTCACGGCCTTCGACAGGTTACGACCGCGAGCCGCCGAGCTCTTAACCGGACGACGTCGACGACATTAGCGCGTTCTTTGCCTTCGCACGCGCTCGCAAGGAGTTTAGCAATCCTACCGGTTAGCAGGGCTTAGAGGCTATACAACGATGTATTATACGAGGTAACTGGGCTATTGCTAACTTCTGTTAGCTAGATAAAGAGAATTAGGATGCACAGGAAGGCTTCTTAATTAGTTACCGATTGAAATACTATCGCGCTGTAAAGGCGTAGAAGAAGCACATTCGAAAGGGGCGTCGAAGTTCTCCGAAGCAAAGTTAAGCAGCCGTTGCGATTGCAAGCTACTACTACTACATTTTGCTTAGCTTTCTGGTCGTGCTTGTTCGCACGCTCTTGTTATATGCAGAGTTCGATATTAAGGATATATAATAGAATGGTTGTTGTGTAGTTGGTAAGGAGGATGGAATTCGAGCAGACATATTCACCTCAATTCGCGCTAGTAATGCATCGCAACGGTCGCTCCCGGTGCGGTCTAGGCTAATAGGGAGCTTCCGTTGTAATAACGAATTCTTCAGTAATAACCGCTCTTCTTAAAATGCTTCTACGCCGTCTTACCAAACTTTTGCTCACGCACTACATGTATTAAGAACGCCTTAAAACTATCGAACGCCGGCAGCTCTATCCGGTGCCGTTTAATCTACGCCTTTAGCACGTTAAAGGACTGCTCGATAAGGTTGAAGTCGGGTGAATAAGGTAGTAGGTATTCGAGGAAACAGAGGGTATTAGCGACTACAACAGACACCTCCTTATGCCGGTGGATGCTCGCATTGTCTATAACGATAATAGAGCCAGGTGAGAGCTGTGGAAGGACAACGTCGCGCAGCTAGCTAACGATATCCTCTGCCTTAATAGCGCCCTGCTTAAGCATAGGGCTATTAAGGTAGCTATTAATTGTTATTGCAGGCACTAACGACCACCGCTCCGACCGCCTCGACGGCGACGACGTATCCGCCGGACGACTAACAGGCCCCTACGAATACTTCCTTAGTCTATTGCGCTTATTTACCGCCGACTTATTAATAAACACTAGCTTCTCGCGTAGCCAGCCCGTCGCCTTTGCCTTCTAATAGCTCCTTAGCTCTTTATTACGCTTACCGGCAATCCTTCGAGCTACCTTCCGACTCTAGCTATACCTGAAGAGGATATTCCATACCGTCCTGTCGCACACTACCTTGCCTATTATATCGAACACGAACTATGCTATTTTATCCAGATATGCGTCCGGCTAGTCGGACAGGTATTGTAAGAGCTGGAGCTCCTTAGCGGCGGTAAGGACAGTCGGTCGGCTACGACGAACGAGAGCTGGTAGATACGCGGTGCTAAACAACTCTATGGATAACCGCACACGTATCACCCTTATGCGATCTAGCTTGTATCGTCTAGCGATATATCGACTGCTCTAGCCGGTGTCGAATGCCTTACGGAGCTGGTGTTACACGTGCTCTAGAAGGCGATAACCTCGAGTCTGCAATAGTCAGTAAGCAACAACACGAGCGACGGCGACGGCGACTAACTATATTGGCGACGATAAGGTATACAGCATGAATACACACGATCCTCCACGGCTAACCAAGGGTGGAGAACGCGCGTACCAAAAATAGGTACGCGCGTTCTCCGCTATTGCGTGACTACCGAGGGTGGCTCATTCTTTAATTCGAGCGTTCTATGCCGCACGCTGTCGCTTGCAATCCGGGAGATCCGCACACCTTGTCAAGGCTGTCATTCGGCGGTCACTTCCTACGCCCGCCACGAGCTCGACAATCCGGGCTCCGCCGCACTGAACGAAGATTCTGAAAGCACGGTCTGGCAGTATTTACTGCTGACCGCGAAGCGTGTCGTAGGTGCGCAAGTAAAACGACGGCTGGGAGCAAACGTTTGGAGGCGAGGATTTCAAGGAGACTGTCAGGCGGTTCTTTTAGGTTCTTCGGGTATGCAACGACCGGTTTCTACTTGGTTGGACACACATATTGCTGACAGTGTTACAGAGCATCAACCCCCAATTGACCGAGGCTACGATTATAACACAGACACCCTTTGGGTTCGCGAGGAGGACAATGGTCCGAAGGAGGAGGAGAGCGCGAGAGTCTCGAGGAGCTCGGCTCCGAAGTAGACGTGTGGGTTGCAGGGACGTATCACACCATTGAGCAACAGGAGGAGAGTCACTTTCTGAAGCAGTCCCAATCACCGCAATAACACCGGAAAGAAACGGAGAGAGAGGGACTTTCATTTTCTGCGTTGAGCGAAACAATACCTCAAGAACGCGAGGCGAACCAAGATCTTGGTCCTGTACATGCAATTTCCCCAAGTCCCGGTCGAATTGCCCTTTCCTTCCCTGCAGACTCTGTCCGCTGCTTCGTTTCGTGCCAGCAGACTGTTGACTTGAAAGGGAGGCTGTCGGGGATCTTGCGTCGTCGGATGAGCGAGGTGAAGGACGGGACGAGCGAGATGAAGGCCTTGGGCGATCTCCTGTGATCGTGCGAGATGGTGGTGTCGATATGGCGGAGGATCGGCTTTGACTGTGCATGATGATGGTGTTGATGCCGGACGATCGCCTTTGACCGTGCAAGTGCAAGATAATGGAACGCTCGTGTCGCCTTTGAGCGAGCGGGCTGGAGCCGATCGAGATGATGTCAAGAAGTCGCCTTTGAGCGTGCACAATGAAGGAATCGACCACGGTAGATGGTGAGGGCTGCGTGACGTCGGTGATGGCAGATTGGATCGATGGCAATGGTACGCTCTCCGCCGGTGATCCGCGTCCATGGAGGCCCATCCCACTCCCTCGTCTTGAGCACCCTCATTCTCTCCCTTGGACCGACTCCTTAGCGCTTGCTCCCTCTCCGCCCATGCCAGCTGCTCCCAGAGTCTCGCGTTCGCGTCCTCCAACCACTCATCTTCTTGGTCGTTCTTTTCAGACTCTGGTCTTCAACTCTTCAACTCTTGTGCTCATCCTTTGGTCTCGCCTCCCGGCGTGTACCATTACCGTTGGAGGGCGGCGCATTTTCTTCATCATTCTCGAAGACTTCTACGCGAAGTACGTTGGGAGAAATGTGGAGAAGTAACGAGGATGATACCAGGTACTGAGTGTTTCTTGGTACCCGAAGCCTGCCACCCCGTCGGCTGCGATGGACGTCTTCGATGTCTCAGGCACACGTCTGTCGGTTCAGCAAGCAATGCAATCGAATCGACTGACTTTGCCAGCGTCTGCTCGCTTGGAGACTTCGCCTGCGCCGGACATGTGAGAAAGACCTCATGCCTCCGTCTCCACGCCTGATGAGCCGTCCGAGCCCTCTTCACCACCACCTACAGTACCTCCGTCTCCGCCTTGCTCCGAACTCCCCAACAATGGGCACGGGATAGCACGGCACCGAAAAGTGCCAGCTTCGAGATGCCACTGACATCAATGCTACGAAACTGCCCGGCCCAGACGATCGCAGAGGACGATGGATCTGTCAAACGGCCCAAGAAGTTCACGTTTGATGTCCCAGTCAC
Source organism: Zymoseptoria tritici IPO323 (assembly GCF_000219625.1). Lineage (NCBI taxonomy): Eukaryota > Fungi > Ascomycota > Dothideomycetes > Mycosphaerellales > Mycosphaerellaceae > Zymoseptoria > Zymoseptoria tritici. The sequence continues at coordinate 690,647 of NC_018205.1, read as the reverse complement.
TACGTCCAACCCTGCGAGGACTCAATCGCCACACCAGGAGAACCCCACAGCCGCAGCCAGGTGAGATTCCCGTTGAGGGAGCCAAAGAGACGTTGGCACAGACATATCAGAGTGAGTTCCAGAAGTGGAGAGCCATATTCAGCGAGCACACGATGATTTCGATCAGTTGATAAAGGAGCGAGTGCATGGCGTTGGTTGGGACGCGCATCACATCTCCAGCGGATCTATGAGCATTTCGGGCCGAAGAGGCCACAATCTCAGGACGAGCAGACCACGGCGGGAGGGAGGTCGACATTTGGACGGTCATCGAGACGTGTCGGGAGAGCTTCAACAGCAGTATACTATGTAAGGAACGACGCGGAGAAGGCGGTCGACACCATCAATCGATCGCACGAGGCGTTCCGGGCAGATGACAGGGCGAACTTTCGGGCATCCAAGCGGGACAGGGTGCTCGTTGGATGGAGAGGAGATCAATGTGATGATCAAGGCTGAAGACCAGGTAAGAAGATGAAAAGACGAAGATGAAAAGATCAAGTCTGGCTGTCCGCGGTTCAGAAGCGAGGACGGGGAAGGAGCGCAACTAAGAAGGGGGCAGAAGTCTGGAGCAAAGCTGGTTGCCACGACGCCGCCACTGCTGCAGCCAGCGTATCGCCGAGGGGAGGTGAAAAGGCGGAGGCTCAATTCTCCAAGCAGCAAGGATGCGGGCAGCAGCAGGTCGAACACGGCCAGAAACGTCCCCTGGCCGCGAAGGACAAGCCGCGAAATGCAATGCAGGCGGAAGAGGCGTTGGAAGAGCAGTATGACCGCCGTCAAAGGTTGACCGTCAAACACGATCCAACATTGCGGCGGCCAAGGAAGTCATTTGCCAATGGTTCTCACGGATTGGTTCAAGAGCAGACCCTCGAGAGAAGTGAGCTAGACTCAGATCGAACTCTATTCCATTTCCGTTCTCTATGCACCGCTCCGCTCGTCGCTCGTCTCTGTTCGTGAATGAATCCCATCATCGGACGGACCGATTGCCCGCCAGCAGTGTAATGGATCTTGCTATGCCGCCGCCGCCGATGCAGATCAGCCGCGGACAGTCTGGAGACTTGTCGGCAACTCGTGAACGTACAGTACACCCCTGGAGATCGTAATAGTTCTATCGCGTCTGAGTTCCGCAGCTGGCTTATGTTGCTTCTACTCACCTTCTCCCCTCATGTCGACAACACAGCCTTCGGGACCCGCAGGTACCTCGTGGTCGTCTCTGCTCCACAGGCCTACATTTTTCGGACTCTCCACCACGGAAACGCTCGACGTCTTCAACTTAAAAATCTTTCCCGTTTGCGGAACCTCAAAAGTACGCAGCTGCAAGGATTCAAACTACAAGATTCCTCCACCGAGCGGATTCGGGAAGGATGGTCGACCTTCTTAGCGCTAAGTCTTACGCCGAGATCCGTTCGCAGAGAATGTGGTCAAGGCATCGCTAATCAATACCGGAAGAACATCTTCTAGAGTCGACACTTCCTTGGAGGTAAGGTCCTCGGCGACTGGTCATACTGTGGCTAGGTCAACATCCAATTGTCCGGCGCTGTCAACGAGCTGACGCCGACATATATGGCAATGAAGGAGATGCCGCGGTAGGCAAACGATAGGTGGAATGGTAAGCGACGCTTCTGCTGTGGTATGCAAACTCTACTGGCCAAAAGATACGGAATCTCTCTACGGAAGCATTGCTGCTGTCAGCATCTTGCATTCGACATCGGAATCTTGTTGACTCTGGAACTCAGAAAGTCTACGGCTCCTGTGGTTTGCGGCTCAAATGTCCTGCGGTCTCTGGAGCACGACAAGTGCGGCAAGCCCAGCTCGAACAAGCTGCAAGGTCGATAACACTCATCTACCATACGGACCAAGACTGAAGCAGCCGATGCATAGAGTTGTTGACGATGAGACGGTAAAGTCTTGCTCTCGGCGGGCTTTTCGACCCGCTTCACAAAGATGCTCAACGATTTCCATTCATCCGCTCACCAGCGACCGGACATTGACGGAGTGCAGTATGTCACAAGATGACTGCCTCGCCGTGGAGACGAAGTGTGCGAGAGTCTCGACGACAATTCTGTAACGAGCGGTCAAACACGGCAACACCTCAAGTCGGCGTGGGAGGACCTTGACGAACATGCTGCAAATCAGCTACGATCATCTCGACCCAAGCGCTGCCCATCCTTCCCTTTCGACGAGAGTCTGTCGGACGGCTCGACAACACCGCTCAATCTCGCTCCCCGCACCTCCGTTCAGGAATCCTTCGCGATGGCTTCACACTGCAACACCTAAAATCAGCTATCCAACATCCTTCCGCCTCCGCCGGGCTGTCTCAATCGATCCGCAACTCCACGGCGACTTCCTCTTGAAGGTCATAACGACTACATGGTGGAGGGTAAGGCGAACGAAGGTGGAGCAACATGGGGAGAGTGTCATTCTGGAGATCGTCCATGATGAAAATGGCACTCCACCGTTCTCAGCTTGCTCGTGGCCATGTCAAAATGTGACTGATGGAATCTCAGGTAGGTATGGGCTTTTCATTGCACCCGACTTTCTGTCCATCGCTGATGGGCTTCACAATCAACACCCCGAGCTAAACGGGTCTTGACCACTTACCTTGGAGCTCCACCATCTCTCTCGCTTGCCTCTCGTTATGCGATTGCAAGATGGTGGAAAGACCGTAGCCTGCTCCAACTCAAACCTGCCCGAGGTCGGTATATGCAAATTCCGAAAGCTTGGGTCATCACTACTCCGTGGAGTACACAGCTCCGCCGACGTCCAAACCCCAGCGCGACTCTCCGTCAGATGTACGACAGCATCCTGCTTGAAGTGCCTGCCCGCAGACCGAGTCAAGATTCAACGTCAACGCCGCCGAAGACGGCCATTTATCCAAAGGGCCAGAACAAAAATTTCGAGGTCACGAGCCTCGTGGTGTAGATTAGAACTCCATGTTGATGGAGTGCTGTGATTTCCGGCGAGCAATCGGGCGTCTTCACCGAAGCGTTCAGTGCGAGCGGAGAGTTAATAATCGCAGACATCGAGTATCGCAAAGGAGATGTTGCCGACAAGGTAAAGTACGGACTCGGCGATCTGGATCTTGTTGTTTGTTGGTCTTGGCTTTTCGTTAACATCCAGGATGAGGCCTATTCAACGCGAATGCGACGGGCCCGAGGTCGAAGGCATCAAGATTGTGGAGCTTGGAAGCATGTTGTTGTTGGCTCTAACGATCGAACTCGGAGAAGGAGGTCTGGCAGGTCATAGCGAGGAGAGAAAAGTCCGGGAGATCTGCACGGAACGCCGCGATGCGAGCTGCATTCGCTAATGCCGGTACAGTCGTAACGCGGAGCGGAACTTCGGCGGTGGAATGCCACACCGGATGGGAGTGGATATCGGTATGCCGCCGATGCTATGGTTTCTTTATCGGGGAGCATCAGGCCCGGCGGAGATGGATGAGTGTGGGACGAGATGGACATCTGGAACCCAAAGTCTTGCGGGTTTGACAATGGAGGTTTTTATCGTTACTATGACCGGAACGCCGAGACGTCGAGTTCTCCAGCAGCGACCTCGACATCATCCTCGCTGCCGGATGCGTAGCATGCCAGAGTTGTTCGTGCTACTCACAGCAGCATGTCATCACCTGCAGCAGTCTCGACTCCGACCGAGCCACTGGTATCCTCAACAGTATCCTCCTCAACAGCCTCGGGATCCTCCTCGTCGGCCTTCTGTTGTTCCATCAGAGCCCGCAGGTCTTCCTTCACCTCTGACCCGACATTCGCGATAAACCACTTGATTGGCTCTTTAGTAAGCTTCCATCGCACCTTGCAGAGGCGGCGTCCGGCGACCTCTTCCATCACCTCAGCGATATCCCCCTTGTATGCTCGTGCTTGCCGGGCGGTCACCCAAGAAGATTCCTATTCGATTTGGACTTCCTGCCTCGGAGCATCGAAGGACACGAGACGGCGAACGATGAAGGAGTTGTCGCTGTTGGCTTCCGGGCGGGGTTTGGGTTTGGTTTTGGGTTTGGTTCGGCTGGGATGGGAAATGAGCGGAGTGATTGTGGCAACATGCGACGGTCTACGTACGTGCGTCTCCCCATGAGTGCAGTGTGGCACCAGCGAAGGCGCGGATGTCGTAGCGGTTGGAGTGATGCGAAGGTCGTGTCGCAATGTGATGGAGAAAGAGTTGAAGTTGCAGCCGGATCGTGACAAGTCCAGAGGTCTGGGTGCCTGAGGCTGAAGTGCACGCCTTAGGCCGCAAAAGCGAGGACATCGGTTTTTGCTCGCGGCTCATTCTATAGTTCTAACTACGCGGCGGTCTTTCTCTTAAGTACCTCATCTACTCTGACCAAAAGATTGTGCTGATTAATGCAAATGACGGAAGAGCTCTACACACGACCGTCTGTCGTCGATTGGACACATTCATCTGTGCCGGCAAAGAACACTCACTGCCTGGACTGCATGCTTTCTCTCTCACATCTCCCAACGCCGTGGTCACCATCCCGTCATCATCGAGACCGATGTCATTTGCATTATTACGACCATCACGACCAACCCCATCACGACCATCAACATTATCATGACAGCCATACTCTGATCGAGACACCGGACAGGAATTCCCCTTCGTCCACTCTCAACTTTCTCCGGTGAAATACCTTCCCAGTCAACTTGGCGAGGCACAACCGAGGATGAGTCTATGGCGAGATGCAGAATCCTTGTGGCCGAGGTAACTCCCGCATGAGTTTCCACATTCCATCGCCTCGTGGTGATTGTACGACCAGGATGTCAAGCTCGTACATAACTTCTCTCGATTTAGAGGCGGCATACCTTTCTTCGAGGGCAAGGAATCACCAAGACTTACATGGAGAAGTTTCTCAACACTGTACAAACTTGGCTGGCGGGAGCATGCTCCAAGCCGGCCTCATCACCACTAAGCAGAGGAGTGGAGAAGCGAACGAATTCTCTCAAAAGCGGGTGGATGGCATCCGCGGGAAGAACGCTGATCAGGGGATTCGTGGCCCTGACTGACACTTTTCAATCTCAGGTCTTGTTCAAATACATTCAACAGCCACGCCCTCAAGGCAGTCGCTGAGGGCGACTATCCGTAGCAGTCCACGGCCGCAATGACGCTAGTGAGAATCGTTCCATGGCTCACCCTGCCGAAGTGGGAGCGTATTGACGATGAAGTACTCTGACTTTGGGCAAAGATGCGGAGATCAACGGGCGGCGAACCTAAAACACGATGTTTTCAATCGTCCTCTACTTCCTCGGCGTCCAATCTTTCGCGGCATAATGTCTCCCGTACAGCGTGCTACGCAGCTGCTGAAAGGCCGTTATGCTCTGTAACAATTTCTGCCGACTCTTGCTGGTTAGTAAGACTCTCGTCGCGCTTGCATCCTTGTGGAGAATCGAAAGGAACGCGGTCATTAGGAGTGGCTGGCTGAAGCGACGTAGCGCGGGAGGACCAGTTGTGACCGGCGCTGTACAATTGCGGCGCCGTCGCTGGTGTCGGCGTGTGTAGCGGCGATGGTGTGGGAGACAGCATTGCAGGCTGAGGCGAATCGAGGAGCTCTGGCGCCGACGATGAGCATGGCCGGCAGCAACGCGGGAGAAGCAGGACAGGATCGTGCTGAATGCGGCCCAGTGCTTGCTTCAGGTCGCAAACCAGCCGTTTCTGGCCCTCTGCGGCGAATTCTTCCAGCGAAGCGACTACAGCGTCGTCGGCGTGGTCGAGGTCGTGAACCGGGCTGGCACGGCGGAGTCCGAGGTGCATCATCACATCAACGCCTCGGGTGGAGCGTGAGCGCGAGACGGTCGGCCAGCGACGGTGTACGCTATGTCGGGTGCTGATGGATCGCGAAGTCGTGTGCGGGAAAGAGAGGTGAGGTGTTGGCGGAGATCGTCCCGGTCCCGGTCCCGTTGGGGTGGAGATTCCGCGCGTGCACGTGACGTGAGATTCGTAGTTCCATCACCTCTTCGCAGCAACCTCATGGCCGGACACGCCGATTCGAACGCTCCTCAGCAGCCGCCGTCTCCAGCGCCGACCGAAGTCGACGTAGCGACCTGGGATTCTTGGCCAAATGCACCAGTAAATGACTTTGCGCGAATGATTCCCGACAGTCTCAAGGCCGCGTCGCTTTCCGCCAGTTGATTCAAGGCGCCGTTCGGAACGACCCTGCTCAAACTCTCCTCCCGAGCTTTTCTCTGCCCTACATTCATTGGGAATTCGCCGGCGACGACCCGACCCCCGAAAGCGACACCGATCCTACTAGCGATGGATCCTTCTGCGTTCCGCCCACAATGCCCGGAACCCACCTCGGCTGCGAATTTACCGAATGTCACCGGCTTTTATCGCTTCAATTTCGTTCAGCCTACGCCCCGGAATCCCAAACTTGGCTGGATCGTCGGGCTCGGGGGAAGGAAGGGGCCGAAGGGCGTCGATGCGGAATTCATCGTGGCACCAAAGGGCTACCCTGAAGTCCACTCGAGGCATCTCCGGATTGTGTTATCCCAGAGCAACGTCCTTTTGGCCGTGTCCGATCCGTACGAGTTCCAAGTCGACGGCAATCAGCTCCGTCGCCGAGTGCTAGACCGAACCATCCCGATGTCAACCTAATCGAACAGCCGCATAAGGAGTATTAAAGAGCTCTCCTCGACGGATCCCGCCTTGTCGTTGGCGGCCTAGCATACGTATTCCGTATGTGCACGGGCAACCGCGCCAACGTCGCAATGGAAGTGCTAGCCGACGTCGATGTCGAGGCCCTTCTTACACCTACTATCCACGTTGTAGAGAACTATGCTCTTTAGCAACCATTCACCCGCGGCAGCTTTAGTACGATATTATACGCTGCTTGTCTCTCCACCGGCGCAAAAGTGGTGATTAAAAGAGTTACCACTGCAAGTCCGTCTACGAGTAACACGGTCCTCGCCGAAGTGGCCATGCTACGATCCTTGAATCATGTAAGTCTAGCGGACAAGAAAGTCCTGCTGACGTTGCCTCGCTGACCAAAGATTACGCTCTCTCAAGCCCAACATCTCTAAATTACAAGACTTTGTCGACCCGGCGCCGTACTTCTCGAACAGCGCCATTCGCGAATCCTACCTCGTCGTTGTCCCCGCGGCGAAAGACTGTCTCGACCGGGCTGTCCGAGATCTTCGCTCTCTACTCCCGCCGGAGGTTGACAGCGACAAATTCCGGCCTTTCTTCGCCGCTCAATTCCTCGGGCAAACGGCTGACGCCTGCGCATATCTCCACCAACAAGGAATTATGCACCGAGACCTCGAGCCCGCGAACGTTGCCCTCCAACCCGTCAACCCTTCCATTAGCCCGCAGTCCCACCACTCAATCCTGGGTGCTCCCGGTTCAGCCCAGTTTCAGGTTTACATTGGCCAGGCAAAAAGGGCAGCTTCAAGCGAGAACCACATGGTCGGCACAATCACCTATCTTGCCCCGGAGACAATGCTGCTGAAGGACCGTCCACGCCCCACGTCTCGTGCCGCGGCTGTACCGCCCTACACCAGCAAGGTCGACATCTGGGCTCTCGGTCTTTGCTGCTGGCAGGTCTTGGTAGGTCGTACGCTCACAGACAACGACCAGGCCATGCAGGTCGCCCGGGAAGTCGTCGAGGAATTCGGCCAGAACCCCAGTAACAGATTGTGGGGCGTGGTCGCGGAGATGCTCGTGCAAGACTGTAGGACGAGAATCTCGGCTCGGGAGATTCTGCAACGGATGGATCTCGATGATCAGCCCTGATCGTTCTTGTGGGAAGGACCTCTCTGATGATGTAAGTACAAGCGAAAGCAATGCGACACCTGCGGATCTCTTTCAGTTCACGCCTTGAGCTACTCGATTGTTTCTCCTTTGTCTACCTTCTCGAACGTGCACTCGGCTTGTGGGGCGCCATTGTGGCACAAACGCCCGTCGACTCGGTCTTACTGTAACTCCTCAACCTCGTGCAATGTCTCTTTTTACTAAACCCTCTCTCTTACACTTCCGTCCACACCTCCACACCTCTTCTTCCTTTACTACCTTCCACCACCTTTAACACAACATTGAACATCACAGCACTCATCACAGCACACTTCACAATCTCCCAGAATGTCGGCTCACGTCTCAGCAGCCGTGTCCGCTCAGATGGGCCACCAGCGCATACCAAATGATTGGTACTACCCACGCCTCTTCTACCACGATCAGTCCGGAAATCAGCATTCTGTCAGAGTGAGGTGGAATTCATGGGGTCGAAAGATTGCGCGGGCTGTCAGCCTTCTGCTCCTACCGAGGCGGTTGAGTAGAATGACCGGAGCGCCCTTCGCCGCGGTATATCGTGGACCTTGATCGCGCGGAAGCTGTTGGCGGATTTCTGGGAGGATCAGTAGCGGCGAAGCCGCCATAGCATGCTCCTCAATCTCCTCGTGCGGTTCATGGGTGTTTGGGACGTAAACAGCGCCAGGGGTTAACTTCGTGCATGAATGCTCGCGATGGGAATAAGTGCTCTGGTCGATGATCCTGGATCTCGAGCTGTCAAGCTGCGCCAAGGCCTTCAGACCAACACCATGCTGATTAGTTCTCCGGTGAGCCATTTGGCGTTTCTGGGAATGTCCAGGCTGTCCTAAGCGGGACACCGCATCAAGAGGCGTGGTTCATACATGCAATCCTGCACCATCGCGTCGGAATCACCGCACCAAGGGTAGAACTATCAGCAGATGGAGCTTGGTTGCATAATGACGAGGACGGCATTCTCTCATCACCGGCGACAAGTCATACCAATGCACTGCCGCAGTTGCCCTGAATCCGGGCGGCGAATAGAAGGAAGAAGCGCTTCGGCCGTGGAATCGAAAACGATGTCCGCTTGGATGAATTTGCGAGAGACAACGACTTCTTCACTAGAGGAGAGCTTGGCGCAGGTCTTGGCGAGATTGAGACAAACGAGCGCGGTTCATCACAACGCCCGCTCTCGACCATCGACAACTTCGAAACAACAACCTCAATGCCACTCCAAGCTCACGGCACGTAGCTCTTCTGGGCTCGACGTCACTCCGCCAACCTCGACCACTCGCATCCACTGTTTCCCTTAACCTCCACTCGCAAAACGTCCAGCCTCTTTCACCCGCTCGATTCCGAAAACATCAAAATGATGAATTCGACCAATTACAGAAATTTCAAGTGTTGCCCACAGTGTGTGGATCCGCCTTTGAACTGCTCAGATCAACCAAATGCCCACCGAGTACCAAAGAACGAACTCAGCGACTCCGAAGCCGGGTCGACGGTGAAGAACTTTGCATTGCGCATTAAGGTCGCGCGCAAGAACCTTGGCAAAGACTTGGAAGACAATGGCGACCAGATCCTCTCTAGATGGAAGAAGTGGCCCAAGGTTAAGCGCGAGGCCATGTTGCGTCAAGTCGAGCCGGAGATGGAGGACACCTCTTACAGACACACCAAAGAACCCTTATGGGGTCAAGGCGCAACCTTCCGAATATCGAAACTGCCATACCTCGACATCGAGACATTAAGGGATAATCCTATGCGACTCCTCAGTCTGATACACTACCGTTCCACTTATACCCCAGGCGAATGGGTGCCGTATGACATGTCGCGCATGTTGGGCATATGGCGGTCGCTCGACGGTCAGCTCCCTACAAAGTTCAATTCAAATTCGGTGGTAACGCGCGGTCTTGGATTTGGAGACCTGGTAGCGAATGACAAAGAAAAATGCCACACCCTGGAGATTCTGGCTTTTCCATTAGCATACAAAGTGCTCGAACTGCAGGATGACCTTTTGACATTTCTTTGCGACATGGTCAAGAGAATCAAGTGAGATACGACAACGGCACCTACAGGAAATCGACAATGGTTGGCCGTGATTGGGTCCGGTCTCAAGCTTCCTGGCTCAGTCGAATGTTGGTCTGAATTCGCAAACCCTTTTGCATGTCCGCCTGCCTTCGACGCACAGCGATGTTGTGAACAGCTTGAGGCGGACCTTGCCGAGGCCGAGGATCATCTGGCCCTCTTGCAGACCAGCTCTGAGTACCTGCATACATACCTGCGAGGACACGGCACACTCGATCCACTCATTAGGCCATTGCACAAGGTCATCTCCCTTCAAATGGTCAAGAAGCAATGCGAAATGGTGAGAGACGCCAGCAGGATTAAGATGCAGAACATCACGCTCGGCAGTGGTGCAGTTCCCAGGCCTTCCGACAGAGCGTTGTCTGGGTTGTTCAACGAGACATACGCTCTATGCAGACAAGCGAAGCGGGACCTTTTCACGATCATCAAAGACAGCACAGAATTTGGTTTCGACCACCCACTCGAGCTCCGGCCTTGGCTCGACGAAGACAAATTAAGAGGGTTTCTATACCAACTCCCTCTTTGCCGACCATACGGCACTTCCACCGAAGAGGCCGGCATTTTCAATGGGATCGATGAGCATCTGGCGAGAGCAGACAGCAGAGAGCGCTCACGGATCGACCGCGGCATACTCCAACAGTTGAGTTTTGCAGCGACTCTGCAGCTAATCCAGACGAATATAGCTCTGTCAAATCATCATGTCATCAGCTCTGGAGTCGTGGCGGTGTGCCATCCGGAATTCGACTGTCCGCCTGAGATTGTGATCAACGGGAAGAGTACTGCACTGGAGAAATTCCAGAAACACTGCTGGCCCAAAGGACAGCGCAACGAGGAATGGCTCGCCAAAGCGGACGAGGATCGCCGTCTTATGCTTGAGCTGTGGAATCGTGCACGACAAGAGTACAGCAACATGCTGAGCGCAGCAAGATGGCCCGCGGACTTGGTCGATCGAGTTATGTCCAGTGTTGCCGCGGACCATTCCCCACAATATCGAGCAGAGCTCGAGGCAGAGCGGAGCGAAGTACAGGAAAAGATTGCCGTCGCAAAACGTCAGAATACAATAACGAAAACATACGCGCCAGTACAGACAATGTGGGGACCAGATACACGAGAATCCAAGACAGCAGTTGCCCTTGGTCGCACGAAACCAAAGACTCGACCAGCAGAACCCGTTCTACAAGACATTAGCAACGAGCAGACTGTCCGTCGAGGGACCAACGCGATTGAAACACCTGTAGGCGGGTTACAAGATCGGATACCAGTGAACACAAACAGCCTGCGCGTCCTCGCCATCCTCTTCGGGGTGGGAAACTCGAAAGCAACCGTCAAGTGTGAGTAATCTCGTATCCCGCCGTCGTCTTCTCCTTCACCACCGATTGAGCTAACAAGATTCGAATAGGGCAAGAGATCGTGACCGCTCTGACCGACGCTGGCATGGTAGCTATGAACTCAGGCGGCTCGGCCGTGACCTTCAAAATGCTCTCTAAAAGCGACTCGGGCTCCCCGCGAATCGTCTTCCACAAACCACATCCGGATCCAGCTGTCGATTCAATTACACAGCTCTGGATGGGGAAGCGGCTAAATAAGTGGTTTGGGTGGGACGCGGGCACATTCGTGAAGAGGCAGAAATCCTCCGCGTGCCTGTAGGAAACAGCCGACTATCACGCCTTGCGACAAGCAGTCAATGCGATTAACACGTCCGTCGCTCGGCTAGCCATTCCGACCCCTCGCCTGGAGGACAGGTATCGTGGGTTGGATGTGAAGGCGCTCGGTCGATGTGTAGCCAATATGTGTGTATCCAAATTCTCTCGATGTATGTCCTAACTATGAACATGTTCATTGCTCTTGCGATGACCGCCGTTATCCTTCTCGTGATCTACGAAGTTCGTTAGCCCTCCTCTTAAAAGCCCTGCTCTTGTGATGCATGTGCCTTGCCAGGTAAAGATCCGTATAGACTGTGCAAAGGCGAAGCTCGTAGTTGCGAGTGCAAGGTAGGCCGAATAGGGAGCAAGAATGGCTTAGGGTGGAGCGCGTAAGCGTTGCAGGCGGGATTCAAAAGAATTACCGCAGATTGAGGGAAAAGATGAGACGCCGCGGAGGAAAGGCCAACATACGTATTCCATCCGCCAGGTCTGATCTGATCTGACGTTTGCTCATCGAATCAGCAAGAGGTACGTGAATGTTGATCATCTGCTTTGACGGCACGTATCTGTGGCATAGTGTAGGAATAGAAGTCTCTCTGTTCGAGTGAGCGAAAGCTGCTTGGCGGTGCGAGTGTTCAATCAATACGCAGAGTCCTTGTCTCGCCGCGAGCAGTGTACCTTGGGCAAAGTCGATGTGGAACACAGACTACACGTATGGCGGCGAGGCTGTTCGTCGAAATTTCATCGAAATTTCCACGACGATGACACTTCTCCTTACAAGGCAACTATCCTCTTTTATCACTCTTTGGATATTCTGATACACCTTCGCTTTCGGATCTCACGGCGATGAACTGTGTGGTATGGGAAGATGTTGTGTGGGTTTTATTTGCTGGCTTCTCCGACAATGACCCAAGATGATCCAGCGTTGAGTCCAGGTGAGGAGTTTCTTGCCCAGGACGCGGAAGAGGTCCGGGTCGGACACTTCCCAGCCGACAGCGCGCATGAACCTGTAGCACGGGTTAGCATCATGTCGAGCAGAAGGGAGAGGGAGAAGAAGTAATACCCGATCAACTGCTTGGAGTTCTGCGGGAGACAGTGGACGGAGATCTGCTCCTTAGCGCAATGGGCGAGCGCCGCGCGGACCCAGGTCGAGGAATGGGTCATCTTCTTGCCCTGAAGCACCTCGTCGTAAGAGCAGTTCTCGTACACCTGTGTAGATAGATGTTAATCGTGCGATAGGGAGATGCTGAATGGGATGGCGTACACGGAGCATGTCCTTGTTCATCTCGGAGGCGAATTAGCTGTCGTTGGATTCAGAGTAATCAGAGTGGGCGCGGGCGCGGAGACCATGGGCGATGCGAAGATTGTCCCGGAAAAGCATGTTGGTTGGTGGTAGTAGTTAATAGTTGGTCGGGTGGTACCGAGAACTGAGTATCGAAAATTGGGTATCGAGAATGCGAAGCTGCAATGTTCGATGGAGAGCGTAGAAGGGCAGGATGGGAGGTTGCTTATAGATGGCAGTTGGTCCAAGAGATAGCAGTAGAAGTATTGCTGGTAGAATTCTTGCGCTGACCGACAACGCAGATGGCGGCAGCAATACCAAAGAATCCTCCTTCCACCCAGGGCTAGAGCAGGTGCATACAGCGTTTCTGTAACGAGAAGCGGGACTGGCAGCATCAATGATCTTGCTGACTGCCATGGCCATATTTGTCGTAGGAGATGAACACCGCCCTCATCGACCATGCTGCCGCGGCCTGACGGTGGTCCCAAAAGCCCCAGCAATGCCTTCCTTGTTGTGTGAGTACTATCAGGTATGGATAGGAGCCACGACAACTCTCGGGCAGTTCAAAAAACATATGTCCATCATCTCCGTCCGCACCAGCAGCGATCCCACGTACGCCGACCGGTTGTCTCAACTCCATGTGTCCTGTCCCATTACCAATGCCGACAACCGCTTCGCCAAACTGCATGTGTCCCTTCAAGAACGCCGACAACCGCCTCTCGACTTCCAGAACTTCTTCTTCGGGCTCCAGCCCTTCCCGTCCCGCAGCAGGTCGGCATCACCAAATATTCGTTTCCGCGGCGTTCAGTCCGGCGGCGTGGAGTAACGTTCATTCAGCTGGCGAGAGCAGTAACCGTGCTGACTCTTCGAGCGGCGGTTTTCGATGCTTGTCGTGGTGGTGGTGGTGGTGTTTCTTGCTGGAGTGTGGTGTGCTCTTCGCCCATGTCGGTGGGATGTTCTCCTTGCCTGGCGAGTGAGAGTCGACGTATCTGACCCGTTGTTGGTGGCTGTGACGCGGAAGTTGGACTTGAGCAGCCATGATGATGAGCTTGATTGAGCTGGCCGATGGCGAGATGGTGAACACACACACACACACACACACACACACACACTGAAGGAGGAAGTGAAGCGCAGAAGAGGTCGACGGAGGATGAATGTCGATGAAGGAGGAACGTCGATGAGGAAAAGACGATCGTATCCGACGACGAGGCGGGAGTTCTCGAGCCTTCATGCTTCACGAGCAGTCGACACTCACCCATGCGCCGCCCGCGCCGGGTATCTCTGGCACAGCACCGTGCCACAGCAAAGGCCGTTCTCCGGGCAGCAAACGAACGACAGCGCGCGCCTTGCTTGATGCCCTGGTTCTTCGAGCAGGTTGCCTTGGTATCTTCATGACTCCGGCTCGCAGATCATCCATCCGCTCGGCATCCGCCTCATCTGCGCCCGCTGCTTGGACGCGATTGTATCGATCCTCCGTCCGCGCGGTGTTCAGGCTTTCCCTCAGGACTGCAATGCCGTTCATTTCCCAGCTCTTCAACTGCAGCATGACCCCATGCTCGTGATGAGGGTGAAGGGTGTCCGACGAGGCTTGAGGAGGTGGCGGTCAGGTCGGTTGTTCTAGTCGAGGAGTTGGATGGAGTAGTCGGATCGAAGGATTCTTGATCGTCGATAATCATGACGGTGAGGTGGAGACTGGAGATTTGGGGTCAGATCGGAGGCGGGAAATGCGGAGGTGAAGGAGACCAAAGCCCAAGGCCCAAAAGGATGAACATTGAAGAGTTGACGGGAGAATTTTGGAAGAGAGCAATTGTCCTCGGCATTTGGGCTCAGAACTGAAGTTGGTCGAGTAGCATCAAAACCGCCTCCTCGCATTAGACATGGAAGTCTGCAGGGCGGGAAGCCAAGCGAGGAGACTCAGTCGGCGTTGATGTACAACGAGTTGAGTCCGTGTCAACGGTCGGGCGCTTGGTTCGCTGCGAGAGTAGACGTGGAGGTTTGCAGCGCGGGCACCTGAGCGAGCAATCCTGTTGGCGTCGATGTGCCCGACGCGCTGGTCTCGATCGATGCGTCCAGATCGAGCAATCCTGTCGACGGTTGATGTGCCCGATGCGCTGGTCTCGATCGATGCGTCCAGATCGTCTACGGGCGCATGGTTTCACCGACGAGAAGTTAAGCCAGGCGTGGTAGCGGCGGTCTCTTCAAGGCGCGGAAGGTTTCCCGTAAAAAGCCTCTCGAACGTATCAATGTTGTTGCCTTCGTCCATCTCGACCGTGCTATCACTCTGATCTTGCCTGTCGTTCTCGTCATCCGTCCGATCTTCTGCATCGTCCTCGCCGTCATCGGTCTGACCTTCTGCATCCTCGTCTTCTTCGTCTCCTTCATGTCCTAGCTTTTCTCGAGATGTCTTCGCAAACCGAGAAGATGCGCTCTTGCTACAATCTCGCCAGATTCAATGTCAACGTCATCCCGTCGCCTGCTTCGGTGAAGTCGTGCTCGTACTTGCCGAGGATGCGCTCCAATCTCCTGCCGCTTGCTCTGCAAGTGGTCATTGTGCAACCAGCCGGATCCAATGTCGACCTCGTCTCGCCGCCTGCTTTGGTCAAGTTAAGCTCATACTTCGGTGAGGTCGTGCTCATCTTTGCGGAAGATGCGCTCGAAGCGACCTTGGTTCATCAATGTCGATCTCGTCGGCAAAGTCGTGCTCATATCTACGAAAGATGGGCTCGAAGCTCACGCCGCCTGTTCTGTGAGTAGTTATTGGCCCGTAGACAACCGATTCGATGTGCTTCGCAGTAACGTGTAATGTACGTCGAAAACCTGACGCACCAAGCAGGATAGCCACGCAGTCGATCCGCTTCGAAAATCAATCGGCTGCGATTTCCACTCCGCAAGTGTAAAGGCTGCGCTCGCCGTGCTGCCTGCATCTCCGCCCGGTCGATTTGACGCCGGAAGGGGCGGAAAGTCGGCATTGTATGACCGTGAGGCCGGCTATAGCAGGGTCGTTGGAACTGGTCGTTTGAAGGAGTCGTTTCGTTTGAGGTAGTGCTTGTGAAGATGCCTTGCAAACTGTGTATAGTCCAACAAAATCAATCGAGAAGCCCGGTAATGTCGTATTGATGAGACTATACCAGGTGATTCGCAAGACATCGACGCTCGACCTTGTTAGAAAGTCGTTCAGACGTCCGACATGCGCACGAAATACTTGCACAACGTCAGACGACACGACGACGCTTGATCCGGCAGAATCACAACCTCGCCACCAACAAACTCGGCGCAGTCCTCAAACTCGGGAATTCAGCTATGTTGGGCCGAATGAGCTGGACGTCTGGGCCGTGAGCGAAGTGCTGAGGCGGGTTTTGAAGGTCTCATCAAGGCAATGCTGGCTCTGACGCGCGCGCACATCTCCTTGTCGTCCCGCCCTCTCTTGATTCTCTCGTTCATCGTCAACATCCTGGAGACTCGCATCACCTACCGTCGGCACTCGACGACTGGAATGGCAGTGCATCCTCCGCGGCAGTGAGGCTGATCAGGGCGTCGATACAATTACCACAGTGCTGGCCTCGACGGCAGCAGGTGGGAACAAGAGCTGAGCTGCAGCGACGCGTTCGAAAAGGCGCAAGATGCTTGGTGAAGCCAGGTAGGCCGTGAGGAAGATGAGCGCTGAGGTGGAGGCTAAGGAGGAGGGAAGAGATCGGCGGTAGGGCAATCGTCCAGCTCCCTGACTTCCGATGTGTCGTCTTGGTCGGATCCTGCCAATATCGAGCAGATTCGACTTGGTAAGGTCGTAGCTTAATGGGCGTGCCGTTGGATGTGCTGTCGACTGTGCCATCCTCTTCCCCATCGACGAACAATAATGCCATCGACTGTGCCGCCGTCGTCCTCCTCCTCGCCTTCTTCCTCGTTGTGAGCTTTTCCCTCCGGATGCTTGATACTCAACGCCGCCACGAGCTGATCAGCGAAGCTGTATGTCTCCTTCTGCTTCTCCGCTTCCTTCATTCGTCGTCCGGATCGGGGAGAAATGTCGGTCTCGTAGGATAATGTATCGTTTTGAAAGGTGTTTTTGCGGGTTGCGAGGGGTGTGTGACATTGAAGAGTCCAAGGACGATAATGCGGTAAAGTATGTCGCGGGCGGAGATGCGTCTCGAGATAGGTGCAAAGATGCCGGAGGAGAAACATTCGTGAACAATTATAGCGTATGCCCGACGCAACCTTCGTTCACTTCCTCCTGCAAATTCAAATTCCCCGACGCCGAGCCCAGCGCTCCCTTCGAATGTGAAGTGGCCAGCAATAGCCGCAGATGTGATCATGTGAGCCTCCGTGTAGTGATCAAGCATCACCAACGGATGCTTTGTTCACTTCTTCCTGCGAATCCTCCAGCGCCCGCCCCAGCGCTTCCTTTGACTCTGAGATCGCCTGCAACACCCTCTTCCACAACGCGGAAGTCTCATGTCTGGTAGTGAGAAGAGGTGCTGTCAGGTCCTGGGTGTGGCCATCTTTTCCTTGATCGCCTTGAGTGTGTCCACCTGTTCCTTGCAGCGGGAGATCTCATCGCCAAAAGTCCCTGGCTCGCCAATGCTGTCCACCACTTCAGCGCTCTTCTTGTCCCCAACTTTCAACAAACGATCAGTGGCGTTACGTCAAGCTCGCAGGCACAAGGTCGCCATTTCCTGGTGCGCGGAGGTAAAGGCGGCGGTGGGAGGATATGAGCTTCCTTGGGAGGTCGCGCGTGAACAGGCATTGAGAGGAGGGTGTCGAGGGGGACGCATGATGAAATCGATGATGAAGGCCCATGCGAGAGCTCTGGCAAGGTCGGTGTCGATGTGCATTTCAAGGTGAGGTATCGAAATGTTGCTGCGTGGGGCCGTGGGCGATGCACTGAACAAGCCGCCCATTGTGAATTGGAGGCGCGAAAGTAAAGTCGTAGCGGCCGAATATCGGATTGGCGGTTGTCGTCGTTGTTATCGTTGTCGTTGTCATTTTCTTTCGCGACGCTGTTGCCTGCCAAATGGAGCCTATGCGGCAAATGCTGATGCGTGGGACGCGGCTGATGATCTGGTAATAAGGCCGGTGAATGTGGTGAGGTGAGGCCGTTGAATGTGGTGAGGCCGTTGAATGTATGTAATGCGGCAATAGGCAATGGAGGCAAGTCAAATAACTTCTTCATAAACCTTTTCGGGCCCGGGACGCATAAACTTTTCCAAGCAGGGGCCGCATAAGTTGTTCTAGCACCTCCGGGTGCCGCAATACTTTGTTGCAGCACTACAAGGTGCCGCGATAATTTGATCTAGCACCTCCGGGTGCCGCAATACTTTGTTGCAGCCCGGGACGCATAATATTTTTTAAGCCCGTTCCGCATAACTTCTTTGCAGCCGGGAATCTTTCATAAGCCTGGGCCGCATAACCCTTTTTTGCAACCCAGGAGCATTTTTCAAGCCCAGGCCGGAAAACCTTTTTGCAGCCCATGAATTTTTTGCAGCCCGCGTCGCATAACTTTTTTGCAGCCCGTGACGCATAATTCCTTGGGGCCTCAGGCGCGGTAAGATGACCTTCAGACAATCTAATAGAGCTCCATATCGCGTGAGATGGACTGCGTGAGTTAGACGAAGAGCGGCGCCGTATGCCTTCCGGACTGCCTATTGCAGGAAGCCGGCAGGTATGACAGCCGGTCCTCAATCACCAGCATTCAGAATCTCAAATGCACCTGAGGCTGTATGACATTAGCGGTATGAAGTGAGATCCATCAGATTGACTGTCATACAGATAATCCAGAACCGTTGGATGTTTTCTTCCTTGTGCGAACGTCGATCATGATGCAGGTGTCCAAAAGATGCGTCGTCGCATTTGGCAGCGGCCACAAATCGCTTTTGCAGACAAGTTTCTGGTCGCAAATCATTCATGGGGACAGGTTTTGGTCGCATATCCTTTTTGCTGACAGAATTTCGGTCGCAAAAGCGATTTAGCAGCCACAATTTTGGTCGTATATTGATTGTTAGATCAGCTGTCATACTAATAAGGTAGTATCGCGTTCGACATCTTTCCGGCTATCAGGTGACCTTGGTCAGCTGATCCAGAAGCGACTGGATTTTGCAACGCTGGAAGACTGGTATCTAGTAAAGAAGGAGCATGGAGGGACGTCGGGCCTTTCCGCCACGCGACTGCAGTCGCAGGCGGAATCGCTCGACGTTCATGCATAAGGTGTAATCAGGTAGTCGATCCTGTTCGCAGCCACCCAGCTCACCACCACCTATGGTACACTCTCGCAAATCCCACATCCCTCGAGCGTGGTCGCCACCCGCACCCTACGAATCACATCGCCATGGCTCGCTTGTACGGCCACCATGCCTCGCCGGCATGCGATCGAATCAATGGCGGAATTGCGAAGAACCCGAAACCTCGAACCGAAGGCGAAACTGCGAAGGACCCGAAACCTCGAACCGAAGGCGAAAATGCGAAGGACCCGACACCTCGTCCCGTACAACTTCGGCGCCTTCTAGACAACGATACCTCGGACGTCACGGAAATGGAGGCAGCCAACGCGACAGACGGTGAAGCCGACGAAACGCTGGTGCGCGCTCGAAGCAATGCTGGAAGCTCTAGCAAGGAACCTCTAGAAGTGTTGCGGGCTTGGTGGTGGGAGGATGTTAAGAAAGTGGACACACTGGATATCTACTGGCCTTCTAGCACCGTGATTGGAGAGCTATCGGACGAGGACGCGCAGGAGCTGGAGACTCGTGCGGATGCGAGGCTAAAGGCAAACTGGCGGAGGGCACTCAAATATCTTGCCAAAGCAATGCGATGGAAGCGATACCCAACGTTGCAGATGTATGTGCTGTTTGGGAAGGAAATGTGCGGGAGCCGCAAGTTCATGGACGGAGTTCGGAAGCTCGTAAAGCTGGCTGGGTCGCGCAGGAAAGCGCTGCGGGCGCTGAAGGATGCGCAGCGTCTGAGGAGATCCGGACAGGTCTCGCATCAAAAGGTCAGTTCGAGTTCGGAGTGGTCGGCGTACGATACAGACGTGGCAGAAACAGCATTGCAGAAGAAGGCGGATCAAGGGCGAGATCGGGATGGACCTCACAGCAACAGTCAAGAGGACAAGGAAAGCGACACTGAAGAGAACGACAGTCAAGCGGGAGAGGATGAGGATGGAGACGAAATCCGAGACGAAGACCGCGGCGAAGGCGATGGCCTCGATGGCGTCAAAAAGTCGCATCGAGCAGGCCTCCAACAACCCGTCCAAAGCAAGAATCGATCCCAGCTTCTAGCAGGCCAACATTCCGAACCGACGAGGCTGTCACGCTCGAAGTCGCCCTCGGCATACAGGAAGAGACGGCTCGATCGCGAATCACACTCTCAGGACGACGATTTCCATGCATCATCGGCTGGAAGTCAAGACGATGTCCCAGACGATGTGCCCGAAAGGTCGCCCGAGGTTGGTCGAGGTCACAACGGAGACTCGTACGACGACGCCCCTTCAGAAACGTCATATTCAGACAGCCCGGTCATGCCCATGGATGATGATTCGAGGTTGAGCGAATGTGCACGTGACTCGATCTGGACGGAGACGGTCCGCCGCGACGCGGGGCGCGACTTCACGATAAGGTACTTCCTACTGCCACTTCCACACCAGCAACAAACACCACTGACCACTTCGGTATCTTCGCTCCCAGCCAAAGTTCCGCCCGAGCTTCACTGCCACCCGTGAGTCTATTCCAACGGGAGACGACAATTAATGCCCGGCTCGACTGACTTGGCTTAGATCGGCACTCCCAGAATCGCTGCTGCGAAACCACACCACCCCATCGCCCACAGCGACATGCACAACATGCACAAGCGTCTCAAGCGCGAGTTGCCACCGGAAGCCTCCGACGATGAAGGCCTCACCAAGCGACGCCACATGCTCAGGATTCTCGATCGTTCGGAGACTCTTACGCCGTCGATCGACCCACAGCACGAAGATGTACTCGAGAACTCGCTCCGCGCCGTGTGCGGAGGAGGCGGAAGCGAAGAAGATGGGTTGCAGATCACGCATCGGCGCGTCGACGATACCAATCCACTCCCCCAAGGCGATCGAACATGTGTCCTGTACACAGATGAAGGCGGAAAAAGCGTGGCATGTGCATACATCGAGAATCGGAGCGGGATGCCAGCGTGCAAGATATATGTCGCGGACAAGACAGCCATCGATGTGGACGCCATCAAGCGACATCTGCGCCGCGAGCACGAGGATTGCGATGAGATCCAGGAGCTCGACTTCACACTGGCGGCCACGGACTCAACCTACTATCCACTTGTCGTGGTAGCAACGTGTGTCTGCCTGAATCTTCCACTCCCACCTCCGAACGGTGTCATCGCACATCCACCCATCTGGTCACACGCCATGACCACTTTGCTCTCTGGGTCCAACGCAAAAGAGGACAGAACAGACACAGGCGCTGCGCTTGCGACCGTCGACAACTTGCTCTTTTCTTCTACTACTCTCATATCCAAGATACCCGAGCCGACCAAGACCAAGCAGTCAACTCGTCTTTCTTTGATGGGTATGGGAGGTTTGTCTCAATCTCACCGACAGCGCGCGTCGTGTTGCGACGCTCTGGAAACATGGACAACTCTCGCCACAGGCCTCCTTGCCGATGCCACGCTTATTGGTTTCCTCGTTTCCGTGGCCCTGGACCGCCTTGGCTGTCCAAAGGATCGACCAGAAGACGACGTCAACATCCAACAAGCGATCATATCCTGCGAAGCGTCTCTCGCTGCTCAGAGAAAACTAACGTCAACTGACTACACTCGAACCGAGATTGCCAAACTGGAGAAACAGCTGGAAGATTTCCGACGCAACAGGGCCGAGCCTCAAAACGACCGTCTCGAGCTGGTCCAGCAGCATATGCGCTACCTGGCCGGATTTATCGCTACACGACGCACCGAGTACGAGATGGATCGAAGATTGTTGGTCGAGTCGGCTTGAGCGAACACATGTCTGAGGGGAAGCTTACTTGCTGGACTGTACGATAAGGGACTTTGTACGATAGAAATCCACAGCAGGGAAAGCGACAGGTTGCAAGATCATTATCGTTCCGCTCGAATCTCGCCGCTGCGGCAATCTTGTCACAGGTATTCCTTGAATGGCACTCGATGTACCGCGCCATTCTTCGTAGCGATTGAAATGTGGCATCGGAATTGACCGAGGCCGTACGAGAGCGTGAGCAGGATGAAGGCAGATGGCATGAAGGTGTACGTGTTCTCGTACGCGAACGAGTACGTGGGTAAGGTTTGCGGATCCGGACTTGAACGTGCTGACGTGCGTGATCCCGATCAGGACCTTGTGAAGCCACGAACAAGGCCGACATCCTGGTCGCGCAGCTGATGGTATACGGGAGCCTGGCTGGTCTATCTCGACGCCCTGACCGTGGGACGGAAAAACCGGTCCTATGCCCAGTACAGCAGCACCCGTGCCTCGCCCATACGTTCGGGGGGGCACAGGAACATGAATTCCCGAATAGTGACCTGAACTAGAGCACGATCCTCTACGACATCCAGAGCAATGTCCTTCAAGATTTAGGAAGAGGATGTACGGGCTCGTGCAGGAATGTGATTGTCATCTTCGGCGCCGGCAGGTTGTTCCAGAAGACCAGCGAGATGGGAGGTCTCGCAACTTGCTCGTACATTGCTATCGAGCCTCGAATGAGATCGACATCGCCATCGCAATCCCCGAGCAAGTGAGTGAAGAGAGGCTGTTGTCGATCACGCCCTACGACCACCCCCGAATGGTGTGCGGCTGGTATGTCCAGCCAAGCGCGTGGCCCCACCCGGAGATGCTGCGTCAACTCGAGTCGGGTCGCCGACACTCGGATCCAAAGGGATATATATATATCCTCTCGCTGATCGATGGAGTCTTGGTGTCACACACATCCTTTCCGTCCACGAGCTAGTCGGCCTGAGGGCGAGCCATCGCTGCCGCCCGCATGACACCTCTCGAGCTGTGCAATTTCTGGCCTGGTTGGCCGTGATCGATGGCTGTATTGCTACAGATGTCGTGCTTGAATGGCTGCCACAAGTCCGTCGGTCCCTTTTTTTTTTCTGGTGGATCGAGGCCATCCATCTTACCAAGGGCCCCCCTGCAAGCTTTGCAGTGTTGTTAAATCGATCATTTGTCTGCGATACAAACTGCATCGTAACCGAGAATGGTGCTGAATAACTTCCCCCGAGGGATGCATTGCCAGCTGCTTCTTCAATTTTTCTACGAATTCGACAGCGGTTAGTGTGGCTCTCCTAATGGGCTCCGGAAAGAAGGCCTACCGCTGCTGCGATGTTCTCAGCGGTACTCGCATGGTCTCGCCCGTCCGCGGTGAGTCCTGTTCTGGTTTTTTTTTTTGCCCATTCCTAAAAGCGTGTTAGCACTGTCCGCCGTCGTCCTTGAAAAGGCCCAAGAATTCCCCGGTTTCAAGCGAGAGAAAAGACGGTGCCGCTCCGTAGCCGTGCGTGCTACGTAATAGGCGGGTGCGAAGTGTAGGGCTTAAAGTATGGGGATTCTAAAGTGGACAGCAGAACCGAGAATGTTAGAGGAGGAGGAGGAGCAGGAGAACGATGAGTGAATGGATTGAATGAATACGTATAGATCAAGTTCCATTCGCGCCCTTGACCTCATTCAAACTGCTTGCTTGCTTGCTCTTTCTCGCATCTGCGCCGCGGGACCAACGAACCTTGAGCTCTCCCCACCGCAGCCTTCTAGAGCAAAGTGAAGAATGAATGCTTTCCTAATCGGGGAACCGCCTCCCTCAAGCTAACGCGAACACCCCCCTCTCTCTCCTCCTTTCCTATCTAATCTGTGGGACATAACTCCTCGCGTAGCTTAAGATCCCAACGACGGACGTTGGGGGCGAACATGGTTGCTCTAGTAGGCAAACGGGAGGGGCTTTTCGGCCGGAGCTGCTTTTCGAATCGAAGGAGAGATATCCAAATTTCACCCAGCCTTTTTTTTTTTTTTTGCATCGAAGATGGGAAGATTTTAGTCGGAGAAATCCGTTACCCTAACTTGAGTTCGGGTCTCTCCTTATATAGTGTCGGAAGGGCTTGCGCGGGAGCTAGATCGTAGAGGCAGTTCTCGAGCGAGGCGGTAAGGGAATCCTAAAAAAGAAATGTATTCCTAACAAATCTCCTTTTTAGAACGTATAGCCCCTTCTTAACACTTTGCTCGCTACGATAGAACGAAAACGTAGACTAAAAAGTATTTTTGAATCTAATTTTATTAGACAAAAAAGAGGATAGTTAAACTAGATACGGAGATTTTTCTCGATAAATCCCGGATCTATTATTATTATTATTATTATCGCCGGCTTCTCCTCGACAACACTATATACTCCTCCCCTAACGCTTTCCCCTCCTACAAACGTATAGGTCGCTAGCCCCCAAGCCCGACTAATCTCCTCCTCCTCCCTCGCATCCCTCGCGCCTAGCGACGCCCTCGAGCATAGAGGAATCTATAAATCCGTCCCGACGCCGGCGTAGGTGCGGCTTAGGTGGGGCATGGACTAGAGCAGGGCGGAGAGCACGAGGAGGGCGTGGACGTGCCACGTAGTAGTCCGGTGGCGGGGGTTTCCGGCGGCGGAGGAGGAGGAGGAGGAGGATGCGGTGGGGCCAGGAGAGCGGGGAACAGGCGTGCGCGTGCGCGGGCGCGGTAGTGAGGCGAAGTGGGCCGGGCGAGCTAGACGGCGAGGGAGGTGCAGGAGTAGGAGACAGGGCGGACTTTGGGTGGATTAGCAGGCGGAGCGCGACGTCCGGACAGGAAAGGTGCCGAGTGCGCCGAAGGGAATGAAATGTACAACAGCGAGGCAAAGATGGAAAGACGATCAGAGGAGGAGGGAGGAGGGCAGAGGATGGATGGATAGATGGATAGGGATCTGGATGAAAAGCCTTCATTTGCATACTATTTCTTATCCCGCCAGCCCCGACCAATCCTTGCAACGGTTCGCCCACCATCATAGCTGCTGCCTGGCCGATCGGGAGATTGAGCGAGTCCTTTCCAACCTTCCGGCATCGTTTCTTGTCCGCCGCCACCATCTTTCCTATCAATCGGTGTCGGTGGATTGTGTTGTTACGAGCAGATAAGAGGTATTCAGATCTCCCGACGGCGGCATGGATCCAGAGATGGTGCAAGACAGTGTGCCGAGTGGTGGTGGCGGCGTTTGTCGTATGGTGCAGCTTTCCGTTCGGCCGAGGCGCCTTGGGAAGATTCCAAAACGCTTTTCAACTCAAAGTCTTCCACTCCTTCCTTTTCCTTGACATGGTGCTCCGATTCTCCTCCAGGCGAGACTTGCGCATGAGCCTTTATGTCGGTGGAGTGTGGTTCCGATCGCGTATAAGTCTGTCTTGAAGTGTCCATCTCAGTGGATGTAAGGGAGGAGAAGAAGAAGAGGAGGAGGAGGCATTTGCGGAATCCGGGAAAGAAAAGGTAGATGCTTTCAGGCTGGTGGATGGAGGAAGTCCTGTCGCGATGAGGTATAGTAAGGTAGGTAGGGATAGCAAATTGATCAAACGGAATCGACAAGCTCGAGGTGGTGAGGTGAGGTCGAGTCGGCGGATGCAGGTGGACCGGACCGAAACTTCCGTTAGAACTAGTTAGCCGCCTTGACGACCGACTGAATACCTTAGCCTTGACGACTAACGAACTGATCTCCGGACTTCCAGAACAAGCGGACCGGCTGCGACAAGCCCTCTACTTCAGGATGGCAGTATCTCGTACGATTCGTACCTTAAGGAAGTATTCTGTCGTTCTGTCGACTCAGAATTTCGGTAAGCGTACTGTCTTGTGCTGATATACAGGTGTGAACGACGTTGACTTCGCCAGCTGATCCGCCTTTTTTTGGAAGTTCAGGGCTGATAGTGATGACCGAAGTTAGGGCTGATGACCGAGGTCACGTGCCCGCTACTCGACTCAAGTCACATCTGCCACTCGACTGACCTTCACAACTTACTGACCTTCATCACTCGCTGACCTTTACCACTCGCTGACCTTTACCACTCGCTGACCTTCATCACTCGCTGACCTCCAAATTTCACGCGACCAGCGTCCAAATCTGCCACAGCCATGGCACTTGCTAACAAAGGCCTCTCCCACGCCACCAGAGCTCCGCGGTTTACAAATACCATGTCTCCAGCAACACCATTCTTAGCCAGAACGAAGCGCTGTTCCCCTTGAAGCCGCTCTCCTTCGACATCTTGTCCGCAAAGCAAAACATCGCCGAGCTATCCCACCCATCTACCATTCAATGCGCCTGCGAAAACACGAGACTGGATAACTTGAATGGAACTAGGCGCCGAGGACAGCACGGGCGACGCAGTCGGTAATAACCCGGAAGAATGAAAGACGAAGATGAACGAATCCAAGGAAGAAGGCGCCGGCGACAAGGACAACAAGACGTCCGCTCTCGCGCTGGGACAGGAGCCACATCTGCGCGTCGACAACAACTCTCCACTCTTATCGACCACTCGTCCCTATCCTCTCCCACCTGCACAGTGCCCGCTCGTGCAAGCCCGCAATACTTCCCGTCCCTTTTACCCGGTCGAGGCACGCGATGCGCAAAGTTCATGTCAAAATTCCAGCCTGTGGCAGAAGAGAACGACGGGAGACTTTCAAACCACCAGTCAGGGCTGCGCGGAACGATCTTGTCTCTGACATCCCTTAACCTCTCAAAGATGACTCGAAGAAGCAAGCCTGCACCTCGCCTGCCAGCCGCCAACAGCAAAGATCGCCCTGTCTCGCGCGGACGACGAGTATTTGCCAACCCTCAACCTTTCGACGCACGAAGAAGCACCTACGGCCGTCAACAATTCCCCCCTCCTGACCTTCTTCAGCCGACCTCTCCTTTTCTCACCACCACCTTCGGAATCTTCCGCCAAAGAGGCCATCACCCGCGGCACGCCTCCTCCCTCCGACCTATCCTCAATCAGCAACACCGTGGACAATGGCGCTCGACCCTCCCTCCAACGTCACGGTCGGTCTTCTCCCACTCGGCTGATGCGAGTCAGTCCTGCGCCAGGATGTCGTCCGTACACCCAAAAACCACCACCCGAACAACAACAGAGGCGTGCAGAAAAGACTACATTACTGTGCCGAGAAATTACCTCCCGATGGAAGACGACGAGGATGGCGAGGGCACGGGACTCGCGGAAGAAGACCGGAGGAGATGATCTGGTTCAGAAGGAGATGGCTCGGAATGCGGAAAAGGATGTGTGGGACCACAAGCTCAGGGACAAGCATATCTTTCATTATACTTCACATCACAGCGTTCGGTCCATCCCTTTTTTGCGCAACGCCGGCGTTGAATTCTGTGACGCGGACACCATCGCTGTCATCGGCCAGTCGATTTGAGTGCTAGAAAGTTCTCGAGGTCGATGGGATGTGCGGCGGCTTCCTAGAATATCCCATTTCGTTGCGGGTCGGTCTGCGTTGATGCCGAGATACCCGATAGCTCCGTCTGATTTAAAGACTGTTGTGTCTGGTCTGGCTAACGGCTGAACGGTTGGAGATCCGTCCGGTGACTGGCGGCGATTTCGATGCTTGGCTCCGGTCCTGCACCCAATCAACCCCGGTGACGGAAAGTAGTACGATCGCATAGAGCAGCAGTTCCTCACATAGAGCAGCAGTTCCTCACCGGTATAAAGGTCGCCGAGAACAAGTTGATTACCTTCCTACAGGACCGTGTTGTCGACAGACCGCTCAAGGTCTCCAGGAAACGACACCATGACGAACAAGGACGACTTAATCGACGCAGTTGGCATCGCGTAAAGGCACCATTGCGGACCGAGCTATTAGTTGGCTTGTTGACCAACGAGTCACGGAAGATGCATGAAGAGCGGTTTCAATCTCATGAGGACAGAGCGACCGGAAACGCTGCTCGATGGGATGGGTATGACAACGAGCAGCACGCAGCGCGGTAAGAACGTCGACAGCCGGCTCGTCTTGCACTGACTATTGCACCACTAACCACGCACTGACCACTAAGCAGCTCTGCATCCTTGTTATGTAACCCAAGGCGTTGGCCAGCATATCGACAAGCAGATGAGAACGCCCGCTGACCTTTGGGCTGCATTTACTCTGGCCTTCTGCGTCCGGCATCACAGACTATGGAGACAAGCTTGCCCTCCACTGCCGTCCCTTCACTGCCGTCCCTTTACTGCCGTCCCTCCGCTGCCGTCCCTCCACTGCCGTCCCTTCACGACCACCACCTCAATCGACACTGGTCCCTTACTAGCTTCTTCGCCTCAACGAGCACTGCAATCGCTGTCATCAAGTCATTACGCTAATGCTCATGCCGAGGGCACCAAAGCAACTGAGGCTGGTTTTTCAATCGATCGGATCGATCGGGCTCGACTTCACCGGCTCTCAACCGACCGGACCCTCGGGAAACCGGACCGAGGAGGCCAGCTTTCTTCTGATATTCAGTCAAAGTCGACTGACGATCACCACGTAACCCCACACATTACCATTCCGGCCAAAAGGTCATACGGAGCTCCATCTCCTCGATGCCAGCCATTGCCTCGTCCCAAATTCACATGGAAGTTGCCGACGCAGTCGCTGCACCACAGCCTCCCCTTGAACCTTTGCCTGAAAATCCGGCCAATGACGCTGGAAATTTCCGATTCAGCGATGGAGCATTTCCTCCGACGACGGACTGCTACAATGCGCACAGGACACGTGTGTGGATGGGGCCTACTGGGGTCGATAAGGCTGCCTTGCTGCTCCCCGACATGGCGGGTAAACGACACCGTTTCTGCGTATTCAGCTGGCAGCAACGAGCACCCATTCCGGTGACAGCGCCACCGAAACGACAACCAGCAGAGGCATCCCTTCATCCGTCGACCGCCACTGCAAGGGTTCCCAGCTAACTGCCACCATACCAGCTCAGCAGAACGAACTCGACCGTGCAAGTAGTGTGGACAAGGCAAGAATTACGCCGTTCGGCCGGTCGGGGCATGCCGTCGGTGTCAGTAGCTCGATCGGGACCAGGGCACTTTTCCGGCGGAGGGAGCGCCGAATGGCGAGTCTCGTTTCTTTACCGCGTGAGGAAGGTCATGCGGACGGAGATGTAACTGAGCGAGGCGGCTTGGGAGGGAGGAATGCAGACCCGACCACGCCCTCGATTTCGATGATCTGTACTTTTGATTTTGAGCACGCGGGCGGAGCTACACTACACTGTCATCATGAGCAAAATCGTTGATTCCACGCGGTGTATTGAGTGCCCAAATCGATTGGCGGACAGTGATTCCCGTCGCAACTCGGAACGGGCGCGGACGTGGTCAAAACGTTTGACCATATTGTGCTGAGATCTGCTTCACAGCTCTGGAAGCGCAAATCTCAAGCGATGATTACAACCTGGCATATCCCCCCCCCCTCCTCTCCAAACAAGCCCTGGAGCTGCCAACAATATATCCTGCCACCATCCCGTTCTCCGACAACGCCAAGGTCGAACTTCCCAAGGGTCAAATCCGTGCTCGCGAGCTCGAGATGTACTCTTCAACGCCCTACTACGCCCGAGAGTTTCGCTTCCAATGCTGCTGCGACTTCCTGACTTGCACAGTCCAAATGTCTTCGTACCGTACACGGGCCGGCTTTTGTTCGGATCGACATTGTAGAGGCATCCTCCTGTTTGTACAGGACGGTGGGGGCACAGAGGAATCTGCAATGCGTTTTGAACATGGTCCTTCTTCCCCTAGAGATGGGCCAATCACCGCACTCTCCTACCTACCTACCTACCTACCACTCGTCCTCGAAGAACTGTTTGAAATCCCCCAACGACTTTTCAAGGGTGATGATCGTTGGGAGCTTGCCAGGAAGGAAGCATCTATTGACGACTTCATCACATTGACGACTTCATCACATCTGGACGACTCCGACTTCCTGACACCTCCGACTCTCGCCATGGCCCCTTTGATCGAAACTAGAGACGGCGGCGGCGGCGGCGGCGGCAGAAGTCGGTCTCTTCTGTTGCCATTTTGACCTGACCTGCGACACGATCTCCACCTTCATTCCTCGCCTCCAACGAACCGCTATACCGAGCATCATCATCATCATCAACATCATCATCATCACTCGCGGGCCGTCACCTACCATGGCACCACGCAACTTACAAGGCGGCTCTTCACATCCTGGGTCCCCCCCTACCTCACAGGTCTCCTCCGCCTGGCTAACATTGGCGCCAGTACCCTGAATCCAACTCAACCGGCTGTGCCGCGCGCGCGCTCGGATGGGGAGTCGCCCCTCGGGCGATATGGAAAGAGGAGCGAAGAGGCAAGAGAAAAAAAATCCGTCGACGTGGATTCGGTACAATGTCCCCTGCTACGGATGTGGAAAAGGGGTTCCAAGGTGGTGGGGTGGGGTGGGATGGCAAGGTCGCCGAGAGGGTGCGGCTCGGGGTGGAAGGTTTGGAGGAGGAGGAGGAGGAGGAGGAGGAGGAGGAGGAATTGGAGATGGAGGGCGAGGAAGACAATAGTCATGATTGGGAGTTCCAAGAGCAGAAGAAGCGAGAGAGCCCGAGAAGCCACAGCCTGCTATTGTCTCGCTTCTTCTACTCCTCCTCCTCCTCCTCCTCCTCCTCCTCCTCCTCGTCGTCGACAGCTAACGCGGCGATCAACTTGTTCGAAGGAGGCGGTAGGGTACTACTGCTCACGGCGGAGGAGGTGGAATGTAGCGGCTGCATCGATTAGACACAACAAATCGCTCGGATGAGCGAGACCGTCCACAAAACGGTTGTGAAACGCCCCTTGTGCTTATGGAGAGTGAGAGCCACGTCCTCGGTGAGGAGAGAAGGGAGCTCCCGGAAACAGACCGAGGGTGAGAGGAGATAAATCTGAGCTAGTTGGGCGGGAAAAAGTAATGGTAAATAGTTCCTGGCCCCTAATCTCGATCCTTATTAACAACTCGATGCGCTTCCTCTCGTGCGTTTCTTCTAGTGCGTCGCTACGGCAGGAAGTTTCTTATTACGTTTCTGCACGTTCGCATGTAATCCGGAAAGGGGTTCCTTGCGAGGTTCGAAAGCGGTGTTCAGTTGGTTGGCAAGGCAGATGAGGCTGCTCTCGGTGTCGGTGTACAGTCAGGTATTAGCTCTTCCTGAAGGGGTGCCAAGCTCCGCTCGCAAGCACGTGTCGATGTCGGTGTTGTGAAGCCCTTGGCGGTCCGCCGAGGCGCGTCGGTGAATCCAGTGCATAAGCACTGATCCAATGTCGGTGTAGCCGGAGGAACGAGCTAAGAGTCGTCCGGAGCTGGTGACAGTTGTCGACTGCCAGCGGCGGAGCAATGAGGGGGACAATGTATCGTTGCGCGTCCGCAACGACGATGTCTCTCATGCTTTTCCACACAACGCCTGAGTGCGTTGCTGCCAAGTGCCCGCGTGCACTAGCTACGGCCATTCGGACTGAATGGACCCGCGTTGTTCCCTGTTTCATGATCAATGAAATCGAGGTATAGCGCGTCTCGAGGGAACCTGCTGCGAGGGTCATCGGTATCGCAGGGCGACAGACTGGCGCGGAGTGCTAGTCGCTGTCTTGAGATGGGGCTATGAATACCCATGCTCACTCACGGTGAATCCTGCTCCAATTTAAGGAGGATGATTGCCATTGAAGGCTAACAGCTTACTCGGACGGCGAGTGCTTGAAGCTGCTGGGGATTTGGTGCGTTGTCGAGAACGCAGAGTGCGCTGAGGCGGAGCGGCTGGTGCCGTTGAGACGACGTTCCGGAGCAATGGACGGCGAAAATGCCAGTTCGAGTGACCGGCTGCGTGATGATCGGTGAGGTTGCTTCTGGCGCGGCAGATGGCGGTAGAGCTGTAGTCGGTGACGCGGTGACTGGCACCGGTGGAGCTGGTGGAAAGATGGCATTGAACAGCGACGATTTCGATGGCAGCACCTTCTGCGTAACCAGCTGGCTGTTCCTCGAGGGCGGTGAACAGAGAGGTCAGCGATTCGAGCTGAGACTTCAGTGTTGACGTGCGACTGGTCGGTGAGGCCCGTGAGCGACGAGGTCTCGGAGCAGAGGCTAGAGTGGTCGATGCCGGTAATTGAGATGACTGAGCAGCCGCGGAAGGAGTTGATGGTAGCTCTCGCGAGCGTGCTCTCCAGTCGTTGTTAGGGCACGAGCCATGATAGCTTGAGTGACCATGTTGACGGCAACGGAAGCAGATGTTGAGCTGGATACAGTGCTTCTTCTGCTCTTGCGAAAGAGGCTCGAAGTACTGCACCTGCGGTGATGAGGCTTGAACCGGTGATGCTGGCGATAAGGGCGGAAGGGCCTGTGCTCGAGTATTAGCAAGCAACAGTATTGAATTCTCCGACTTACGCTTACATGTTTCGGCGATTTGCTGCAAAGAGCAAGTGCTCCCGCGACCGCCGCTTCGAACATGATGGAGATTTACAGGATCACGACGTTTGGAAAGATTTCGGGCATTGCCATTCGAGCATCTGCGCAAGGTGTTGCCGTCCGAAGCCACGGATTAGTTGTCGGATTAGTTGTCCGGCATACTGAAAGCATGGCGATGGCCAGCCTGACGACTCGAAGGGAAACGTGGAGGGCAGTGAAACTCAACTGTGGCCGTAGGACTAGCACTTGCGATGGCCAGGATTTTCCGTGCTCTGCAAAAGGCATCTCGGGACCCTGGGCAACGTTGCTTTTTGATCGCGCAGCTTTCATCCATTACCCTCGTTATCGCCAGCATCATCGCAAGTGTAGCTTCCAAGCTGTAGCAGTCCCGAGAAAGGGCACGGACAAAAGCGGCGGGTGTCGTCGCTATCGGAGGCGACAGAATTCCTAGTACTTACCTGGGGCCTCAACAGGACTGATGACCGTTGTCGGCGTCGTACGGTGTTTTGCGTGCATACTGAGATTCGTGTCCTGGATCTGCAAAGTCTGTTCTCTACCCATCTCTGCAGCGATGGTCGGATGAGGGACTCTAATGCACGTCAGGTATACAACTGTCGATCAATGCGAGTGAGATTGCCGCTATGATCTAGCCGTTCATCGTAGGCACTTCTCTGTCCTCCGCCGGGAAGCAAGAAGAGAACTCCATGCTTTCCGTTTTGCTGTCCGGGGCTTGCCTGTCTTGATCCTTTCCGTCCTGTGTGTCTTCAGTTGTGGGCATTGTACCATCTTCCTCGGTTGCCTCCTCCCGAGACGTGCACGTTGAAGATCGCAGGTCGGTGCGAGCGCAGCGGCCGGAATGGTCATCTGCTTGAACGTGTCAGCGCAGTGCACAACACAGACAAAGACTAGGAGATGTCCTTGCACCAAGACCGGATTTGCTGGCTGGCTGGGTGTACCTCGTATCGAATACATTGTGTTACAGTCTCCATGTTCAATGCAACTCTTCCTCCGTCCTCGATCATTCCTGGCCCCAATTCCGTCGTCGCCCTCGCCCAGATCACTGCTGTCGCCTCGAACCACGCTGGCCTCTGGTGTTGGCAAGTGTACCATCTCGCTGGTCTCGATGTGGGCGGCCGGCTGCTCGGGCGTGCATTTGCAACACCTTTTCGAGCTTGGCGTGCTTCCCAGATGCGCAATGAGACAACGCTCGCCGGTTTTTGGGATGCGCTGCGCCGGCTTGAGTACGGCTCGCCTTTCCCATTCTCCATCCTCCGACATGTCCGACTCCTCTTCTTCGTACCGCCGCATCAGTTCTGCCTGATGCCGTATATACTGATTCGAGACACTCTCCGGTGTCGTACCGGGAGAATAGCGGGCGGCGATGTCTTTGCCGTATTTGTACTCTCGGAGCAATTGTCTCAGCTTCCGCGACCGGTTGGTTTTTGCCATGTTTGCATCGTACGCCTTCCAGACTCGAGCTGCGAAGTCGGGGTCGGGTGCGCAGTGGTGATATACTGGCGTGCGCGGCGAGAGTAGTTCGGGCGGCGTGCAAGTGGTGTGCGTTGCGTCGGAGGCGAGCAAGAGATGGACTGGAGGTTGTGATGCCGGTGGAGATGGTGACGGTGTCTGTGCATCATGCGTTCGTGGAGGAGTTGACCGGGTCGCATCGAGAGTTGGTTGATGTCGTTTCGAGGAGCCGACGCTTGGGCAGTCTGACGTGGATCGCTTGCGTTTCATTGTCGCGGAAGACGCGAATGCCCAAGGCGAAGAAAATGTGGTGGTGGAGCGTTGACGAGTATACGGCGGTGACGAGTGCGGTGGTAGAGGCAAGGCAGCGGTGGTGTGGTGCCGCCTGAAAAGCAGAATGGCGCCTGAAAAGCAGATTATGCCTGAAAAGCAGAATGACGCCTGAAAAGTAGAATGATGCCTGAAAAGCAGAATGACGCCTGAAAAGTAGAATGATGCCTGAAAAGCAGAATGACGCCTGAAAAGCAGAATGACGCCTGAAAAGTAGATTGATGCCTGAAAAGCAGAATGACGCCTGAAAAGCAGAATGATGCCTGAAAAGCAGATCAAGTTCCCGCAGCAGACATCCACCCACCCCATCAAGGCTCATCTGGTTTTCTCAAAGCGATTGGATGCCTTCGCAACGCGATTTGTCCTCCCAGTCAAAACAGACATCTGCCTACCTGGGTAGTTGATTCGTGTGGGAAAAAGCTTCAAATACGCAAATCTCAAGCTTCAAAAATCACGCAGCATTCTTCCTCGCATTCTTCCTCGCCATGTCGGTTCAACAAGACACGCCTTCGCAGGCAAAGCCCTACAACTTCGCGACCCTGATCCCTCGGAACATGAACGCCATCCTGGCGTTCAGCGACGTGTGGGAACATATGAGGCAATGTCCGATGGAATACACCCACCACCGCCACTTCCTCGACGTTTCACCGGACCAACGCTCACTCGGCGCCGCCCTCAACGAGCCCGCCGCGGACTCGACGGACGATACCGAGCTGGACGCCGGAAGCGACCACCACCCGCTGGACCGGCTGGTCTGGACGGGCAAGTTCGTGTTCAACCTTTCTCGACCGCCGGAGATGCCCCCGCTTGGCTGGCGATGCGGCCATGGTCGCCGGTGGGAGATCGATCCGTTCGGCCGCGTGGACATCGTCCTGTGTCTTCCGGAGGATGGCAAGAAACATGGCATCCACCCGAACCATTGCTTCTTCAGATTCCTCCCGGCAACGGATGCGTTTGCTATCCAGGCCAGGCACCCCACGGGTGTGGATGCCGATGAGGCGATCAAGGGGCGCAATGATGGCATTGTCGTGCTCAACAGGCCTCGGCAGATGTTGCGTATCGGGCAGGCGAATTACGAGTTCAGCTACAGCGTGGTCGACGAAGACGCATTCAGAGTGGACCGGGAGAACTACATGCGAGACATTCTCCATCGCCCATCGCCGCCAACCTTTCAGTTGTCAACTCCGTCGGATAATGACATTCACGTCGGCAAGTGGCGGTTGCTGGGCCGCGTCGGTCAGGGCAGCGAGTCTGTCGTCGTGTCCGCAATGTCCTCGGAGAATCAAATCGTCGTGGTGAAGACACTGAACCGGCTTCACTTCCGGCAGCAAGACATCGCCGCAGAGATCCGACGGAATCGACAACTCACCGAACGAGTATCGTCCTTTGCCGACTCTCAATACGTACTTGCGTTCCTCGAAGGCATTACCAACGATCAAGCCGCCTATCTCGTCTTCGAGCCGCATGCCCGGCACGATCTCAATGCCGTACTCCAGGATCCTCGCGCGCACAATAGGCGCCTACTCGGCCAACTATTCCAACAAGCTTTACGCGGTGTGGGTGCTCTTCATGCAGCGGGCTTCATGCATCGGGATTTGAAGCCGGCGAACATTGGCGTAGTCCGAATGGACCCGCCGCAGGCGATCGTGCTCGACTTGGGATCCGCAATGGAGTGCGGCGAATTTCATCGCAAGTCCGACCCCGGGACCATCGGCACGGTCGGTTACCTGGCCCCGGAAATGGAAGACGGCAATCCCGAAGTCTATGGCACCAAGGTCGACGTCTGGGCCATGGGTTGTGTGGCGCTGGAGTTGTTGCTGCCACGCGATGGTCCTCGCATCCCCTGGAACCCTACCTACACCGTCATTTCACGAGATGGCACCGCCCGCACTAAACAATTCAATCCGTGGAGATCGTTCGAAACTTTCACTCCCCCTTGTCCGACGGTGCTTCAACTGGAGACGCAAAGAAAAACATACAAGACGACGCTTGATGCCATGTTCGGCGGTGAGGATCCGCTCGAAGATGCGGTGGCGAAGATGCTCATCATCCCGCCACATTGGCGATGGGACATTGCCAGTGTGCTCGCCGAGTTTGAGGATCTGCATGTTGAGGATTGGCCGGGGCAAGTCGCAGCAGGGGAAAAGCCACCGCCGGTCATGCGTCAGCCCGACCAGGGGCACGAACGTGGAAGCATCATGGGAGCTCGGAAGGCTTTGAGGACATGAAGACACCACACAGAGTGCAGCGGAGAGCTCCACGTGCAGACCACCGATTGGGACACCAACCATGGCTATGTCTAGACTGCGTTCGAGGTTGGTCTCCAAGGGACATATCTCAACACAAGTTAAAAACAACATACCCTTTCTCTCTCTGTCTCTCTGTCTCTCTCTCTCTCTCTCTCTCTCTCTCTCTCTCTCTCTCTCTCTCTCTCTCTCTCTCTCTCTCTCTCGTCCCATACGAAGTGTACACATCCCTAGCACAGCGTCAACCGAATGGACTCGATTGACAGGCAAGTAGATTCTGGACTTCGGAACACCCGATTTCATCGAAGCATAAGAGCTCCAACGACGAGCCTGTAACAGCCGCAAAGAGGACGATCCCAGGGTTGGACGGCATCGAGGCAGAGGAAAGGACGAGATCGATCCCCGGCGAAGAGGATTTAAGCTGGAGCAGCGATCGCTTGGCACACACTCCGTCTCGGCTGATCTTAGCGACGGGACTGCTCTACAATACGGTGGACTTGCGCTGCCAAGGTTATTATCATGTTCGGTGTGCCACTCTTAGGCATGGCTCGACTATGCTATTCGTCTTTTATACGGCGCAGACGCACTGGCGGTAGTGCTGAGCGGGTGCTTGC
Source organism: Zymoseptoria tritici IPO323 (assembly GCF_000219625.1). NCBI lineage: Eukaryota > Fungi > Ascomycota > Dothideomycetes > Mycosphaerellales > Mycosphaerellaceae > Zymoseptoria > Zymoseptoria tritici. The sequence continues at coordinate 653,856 of NC_018205.1, read as the reverse complement.
TGCTACCAGGACGATGCACATCGGTCTCGGGGTCTGACCAAGGCTGGCTGGGGATCTCCCAAACGGAACGACGAACCTTTGTTAACATATTGCAGCGCTTCCTGCGTATAACTTTGATTTTCAATCAATTGGTTCCCGCAAAGATCGAAACCCTGGTTAAAAGTTCTGAAGTAGGCCGCAACTTCGGCGACCACTGCTTTGAAATTGGCAATAAGTTGCGTTGTTGTACGATTTTAGGTGTCGTCGTGGGAGTTGACGGAATCGTCTTGTTGGTCTGTCTGCACAGCAATCACAGGCGAACGGATAGGAGGACAATCGAAGAAAGCCGGCTTTAAAACCTTGTGTTGAGCGATCGTCGAATCCATAGAGTATTGGAGACGATTGATAGCCTGCGTAATGGATTATGTTTTAAAGGTAATATAGTGCTAGTCTAATAATCCGGAGCGGCGCTATGTTCGTCCTCGCCTAATGCCGAGCTATTATAATTCTTAGAAGCTAAGATAATAAGGACTTCGGCATCCCTACTAAAGCCTTCCTCTACCGAAGGGTTTCTCGAGCGTAGAGATCTTATCGACATTAAGCCGTCGGACGTTGAAGACGCTTGGATGTGTACAATGCAAGACAGCGGGGAGCCGTGGACTATCCGACAACGGAGAACTGGCAAAGTTCGCCGCTGATGAAGTCGCGTAAGGAGGGAAGCGGATGAGTCGAGAACGAGGTTGCGGATAGCAATATTGATATGGCTCTGGATCGGAAGGCCGGGTCGATTGGACTGTTAATCATCGCTGAGGATGCTGGATACGACGCTCTGAGCTGCGGTGTGACAGCTTTGATGGGCTGCGTTGTCATCGTGTGATACTTATGGCCATCACCCTCAGCATCGGTGGCTGCAGTGTCGTCGCAACCGTCGATTGTCATTTGAAAGATGTCAGAAGTGCTTTGAAAAGGAACGTGGGCAGTGTCGGGATCAACCTCGTGCGCAGAGCCAGCCGCGAAACTGTCCAAAGTATTCGATATGCTGCTCCCGATGTCGAGTTCAACGGATGGTATGGTCTCTGGGACGGTCTCGATAACAGAACCATCCCTTCCATTGGTCCAGCTGGCAGACTTTCCGGTAACGTTGGCGGTGAGATCGCCATTAGTCGCCTGATGATTATTGACGTCCTTTAGAGACATGGTATCAGAAGTCCCTGTGGCAGCCTTGGTCGATGTGACCTCGAGGGAGCAGCCTGAACCGGGCTCGTGGAGTCACAGTACTCCATGTGTAAACTTCTTCCATCGTTCTCGGCGGCGACTCCTCTCTCAACGGCTTCCCGGGAGCCATCTTTGGCTCGGTGGCGCTAGTAAGAGCATGAATGACATGGGTTGGCAGAGTCTCCTTTGTAGTAGTGTGAATGAATGCGTGGCCACCGGTGTATTTCTTGTGGAAAGGGACACTGGTGGTAATGCGAGGAAAGCTAGGCAGCTGGAAGAACATGAGAGATGAGTATGTTAATGCAGCCCCTGAAAAGTCTTGATTGAGAATTTGTCTGCGTTGACGTGGACAGTGTTTGTAGGTGAGAGAATGTCTTGCCCCTTTCGCCATTTACAGACGCCTCTCCCGTGCTTGGAGACTCATGTGCCGTCCGCTCAATGACAATTGGAACGACAGCGTCGACTTCCGGTACGAATTTCGTCCTCTCTCTTCCGTGGCTCGTAACAGCTCCTCCGGCTGCCGAAGCATTGAGTTCCTCTCCAGAGAGTGCTTTCGCGGGGAGTGTGTGGTCAGTACTGCTATCAATGCTGCCCTGCGCATCAACATCACGAGTCTTTGATGTGAATGCAAGCGTCGCACGCTCTGAACAGTTTCGATCCGGTCCAGAAGTCCACCACAGACGAAGTCTCGGGGGCGTTAATGGTCGAAGTCACTTCCGGGATAGTCATATCCTAAACAGCAGTGGTCTTGAGGGTCAAGCTCACGGCAGTTTCTTGGGGAGCCACACGCTTAAGTATGTCGACCGTGCATAAGATAGGCTCTGTTTAGACGGGTTTAATCGTGGTAGCAACATCGGCAGCGGCAGTAGAGACTTCGTTAGGCAGGTCTAGAACTACTTCGTTCCGATATTACTAGAGATTGTGGCATTGCAGACCATCTGCTTGGTATGGCCAGGAGCGTGCCAATAGCAGTCTGCGATACTAGCGCGATCACAATGGTGGGGTCCTACTCGAGCACTGATTGCAGCTTCATTGCTTGCAAAAGCAATGGTAGCAGTTAAGCAACCTGGCCGATGATGGAATTGCGGTCGGCCGTCTCGGTTGCAGCGACGCCGGAGGACACTATTCGACAGATGTAGTAGTGTGCGCCAAGTTTCCCGGAGCAGCAGCGCTTGTCGTCTCGAAGCCAGCAGCAAGAGAGTTATCGAGGAGGGCGGTCACGGTGATGCCACGGACAACGGAAATTCAGGAGTGGGCGATGAATAGCAAGGCGCTATTCGGCATGGTCATAGTCTTAGTCTGTGGGACAGCGAAAATGTCTGCCGCCTCCGAGACCCCTTCAAAACCTTGCTGGAGGCCAGCCTCGTGTAAACCCATGCACGCTCCGTGGATACTGCGTGTTGTCTCACTGTATAAGACAATGTTCATGAGCTTCGACGAGGGAGAAGGGGTGCGAGTTGCATTCTCCACAGAACATCTTGGGCGGTTCCGGAGAACTGGACGATATCTCATGTGTTGTCGAGTTGCCGGTAGCAATCGGGCGTGCGTGGAGATCGGCCCCGGCCTGTGGCTACCGGAAGAAACGGGTGCATTTCCTAGCCTTTATGCACAAAGGCCGCAAGCAGTTGCAGAGCCTGCTTGGTCTTGTTCATCGTTGTAGACTCGACAAAGTCCCACAGATGAAGCAGAGTTGGCCGTCGCAGTAATTGGAAAGCGTCGGCAAGCAAGACTTGATGCACGGCTCTATATAGTGCTTCGAGTAGCCTCGCCGTGTTCTGCTGCTTGAGGGTCACACTTGTCAGGGCCTCCAACATTCTTTTTCTCCTCCTTGGTCTTAGGTATTGGTTCAGCCTCGGAGATGGGAAGGTTGGTGAGAGAAACTAGGGGGGGCTGATTCGACGCTGGGAGGCTTCTTGTCTCCTGGCCAAGTGATGGCGAGATATTGTTCGAGGCCGCTGAAGGTTGAAGTCGAGCTGACAGGTCGAGCTGCGGGACAGGTGCAGACCGCGGAGCTGAGCACAAGCGTTACTTAGCATAAGATCAAGTTGGCCATGTACAGGAGGGAGAACAGTGGTCAGAGAATGAAGGAAATGGTAGCCTTGGAGTGAGATGGAAGACAAGCTGGGGAAATCTGATCGTTATTGAGCAAGATGGGCTCAATAAGTGGTCAGCCATGAAGTGTGACACATCACCATAATCGTCCTGCTTAGCAGCACCTTCACCCTGGGACCCAGCACTGCCTCCATCACCACCCGGCGGGAAAGTGATGAACATGCCCTGAGAGCCGTTCATCTCCACAACCTTGTTGTCTCTGACTAGACGACAGATTTCAAGCACGGCCGCTGTACTGCTTCGCGATCCTAGAATCACCCGTGCGAGAAGGATCGACGATGAGCACGTCAATTGACGCCACGCCACGCCGACCGCAGCGGCCGATACGAGAGCTGGCGAACGAGCTCCTCGAAGCTCTTGGCAATGTCCAACGGAGTCGTCTGACCGACGCTCTGCCAGTGGTAGCCGCGGCCTCCGGCAGCAAAAGTCATGACGATGACGTCGAGCTGCTGGGCCCGTCGGAGGATGAGAAAGAGTCACTGACAGACCTCCGGGCATCCTATAGAGTTCTTCCCGTGAAATGTTGCGACTTTGCCGAAGTTGTGTGAGGGTCCTCTGCGTACTTGATCGTCTCGACTTAGAATGTTACTCGATCATCGAGTAAGGTCAATGGGGTTGTCCCCGAACCGGCCCAGGACGAGTCCGAGATGCATAGTGTACCTGTGTGTGCCAGGTGGAACCTCGAATGAATATGTATATGGTCAACTGCATGCACTCCCTGGATGTCTCGCCTGCTTGAAGCTAGATGGCAACAGCTTGGACAAGACGTACTCGCTGGCAGAGTTGGACGTGGCAGAGAAAGCGATGATCTTGAAAGTCGCATTAGCTTGGAACTCCGAGATGCGATGTCCAAAGTCGTTAGTTATGCGGTCGGCCTCATCGATGATTAGGTATTTGAGCTTGCTCGAGTTCATGTACCCTTCGATGGGGAATTCGAGAAGGCGACCCGTACACGCACACTACGCGAGAGACAGCGAATCATGTCGCCGGTTGGCGAAACACCGTACACGAAGCCGACCTCAACTGCAGTGCCTTACTCAAGCATGCGGGCAATGGCATCCAAGCTGGCTGCTTGCATGCGGTTCGGTCAGATGACCACGGTCTCGGGGAAGACAGTTTTGTTGATGACGCTGCAGCAGGCGCCAGGCATGACACTGCCGTCGCACCAGAGGATCTGCAGCTCCGAGCAAGGCTGGTGCCCGCAGAAGGAGTACAGCGCCGAGCTTGAGTGAGTTCAGACCGATTGGCAAAGTCGCCATCCGCTTCTGGAGGCTTTCCGAGGGTAGTCTCCGGATCATTGACGGGAACGAGCTTGGTATGAGATACGGCATACTCGAGAAGTTTTGCGACACGCCTACGATGCGCTACGTTGTCCTCTTAATCGTTGCCGGGCTAGGGAGAATCGCCATTGAAATGCCACCGACTTGAATTGAAGAAGAAAGGAACACAAGTGGAAGGACTTACTTTCGAGAAGAGTTGTTACCGGCGCTTGGAGCAGAGCCTGGAGCAGCACCACCGTGAGGCGCGGCAGCGTAGGTGGTGACTTGTGTTTGCTCCATTTACGACCGTATCCTCGTGACATTACAAGGGGTACATCCGGGGTTTGTACATCTCCTTAATCTCGCACCCTGGACTGCTCTCCGCTTCCCTTACGCATCCGCCGCCTGAACGCGCTGTGGAGACCTGGTAGGACTATTGGGAGGAGATGGCAGTCCCGGAGGTCGCGCTAACGCTGACGCTGCATCTCCTCGAGTCGAAGCGCTCCGATTCCTACGACGTAGAGTAGGTAGTTGGCGCAATCGGACGGCGGTGTATCAGCGGCAGGGAGGAGATATATCGAGGGTGCACTTCGGGGTCGACGGACATGTAGCAAAGGATGGAGTGTAGGAGGCCCTCGTCGGAGGAGACGACTTCGACTTCGCTGGACTGGGAAATCTGCCGCATGATGTCAGACGTTTTGGGACGTCAACTTTTCGCAATAGCACAACAACACGTCGTATTCTTAGCCTACCCTCCTGCTCTTGCGAACCGAAGCTCGTTCGTGGTATTTGGTTGGAAGCCCGTAGGTTGGTATTGATTGTTGTCGTCTTGTGTGTGGAAGAGCGATATGGACAGCCTCAGGCAAATTCAGTTTGCGACCGTCTTACTTCCTGCAGCAGCCAACTCTCCCTGCCGGACAGCGTCCGTGTCCGACTCCTTTCCATACGCAGCATTCAACTCCGCTTGGAGCTGAACTTTGTCGTTGCGAAGCTCCTCTGCAAGTTCCATAACCCAACGTGGTAAGGTGACGCCGGCTTGCACAAGCATGTCGACCCTCTTGAGTGACTCGTCGTTGGAATCCAGGACCTCCTGCAAGTGAATGTCGAGCTTCCGACGCTCTTCCTTGACTTTCCCGTGCTCGGCCGTGAGCTTCTCGATCCCCTCCGTCTGTATCCTGATTCTCTCTTTGAGACCTTGAAGCTCTTGCGCATGTGGCACTGCCGAATTGAGTTGATCGAAGGCCATGCCGGTAGCGTACACGAAAGGAGATTCAATGTCTTCGAAAGCCTCGTCGAATAGGCTCACGAACGGGGATTCGGCACTTGTGCCGTTGGGAGGTTCGTCCTGTGAAGTGTTGGTCCATGCTGGATGTAGTCGACCCTGCAGAGATGTGGACCTGCGAGAGTGTTAGCGACTGCAAAGCTGTCAAGTAACGTTTGACTTGCAAGTCTGCTGCCGCCTTTCGTGCCATATCCATTGCCATTCTCGTGTTCGCTTCGGATACTTGGTCTTGGTGGGATATCGGGTTCATGGTGTGCGAGTGACAGCGACAGTGACGCTGTTTGTGAGAGGGTGCTTGCAGTCAATGCTGGAGGTGAGAGGAAGAGAGACGAGAGGAACCGGTGAAAGATGAGAGGATACTGGTTATGGCGCTGATTCATCCTGTGCAGCGTGCGGCCGCGATCGCGACCATTGCGAAGGAAAGGACGCACGCATGCTAGGCCGAATCCGATCAGCTGGGTCAGCCGATTTGGCAGGAGCGCTGAGGGTCGTTGACTATCCGAGATGACGTGTGATACCTGCCATGGAGCTGCAGTCGGCCATGGGCGGTGCAAGCAGAGGTCGTAAGAAGTCGACTTGGAAGTTGTAGTGAGATTCGGACGGTAAAAATTCGGAGCTCCCGTCCGAACTTTTACCGCCGACGCATCTTCAAGGCTCGCTTCACCATACCCATACAGCGATGCTCTCCTCTTGCGCTCAAGGGCAGTTTCCCGCGAGAATCGAACTAGATGGAACACTCGACAACCCGGTCTCTGGCCAATGCCGCCTGCGATTCCTGCGATTTCGCAAACAACCCCATGAGTCCCATCTTCCTTGAGTAATACTCGTACACTCGCGGCTCCCGGTCCAGGTCCACATCATTCACCCACAAAACGCGGTTGGAGCGAACGCAGCTCGTTTCATACTCAAGGGTCCTGGCTCTTCAGCGCGTAAGGCCGCAAACCTGCGTCCAAGAGACGACAGCAAGGACGGAGTGCCGCGCAGCGCGTGCGCAGTGGATTGAGCCGTTAGGACAGGACAGCCGCGGAATAGATGTCTGGCGCCTATGGACGTGGAGGCGTTGAGGTCTCGGGATCCGCTTGCCTTGTGGAAAAAGGTGATGAATAAAATGAAAAAGAAGATGGCAACATTGAGAGTCAAGTCATGGACACGTACAAAACCGGGCATCACGATGGGCACGAGGACTTGTGTGCGCAGGATCGGTACAATGTGAGGAGATGGAGGCAGGCCTTCGGACGGGTTTGACTTTGAGGAGGAGCTCGCACTATGAGGCCAGGTTGTATAGGAGGCTCTCCGTCACAGCAACCGATTACACCTTGAGGAGAGATTGTGATACGGACACTGGCACAGTCGTACTTGGTAAGAGCGACGGTCAACGCATGAGACGCCAAGGGCAGCAGGATTTTCAATTTTCAAAGAGTGACCACTTGCATTCATCGTCCCGTGGCTGCTCGCAGTCACATACTACGCTTCTTTTCAAACATCAAGCACCGCTCTTGTGCCGGTGAGACAAGCCGGCTATGAAGGAGGCCGATCAAAAAGGCGTGGTGCTGTTGCTCAAATCGCAGCATTAAACCTCCGCTACCCAATGGTGGTGTCTCCAGTGCAACACGAGGCGGCTCCACTCTATTGGCACCACGACCGACCTTTTCCGGTTGTCCCGCCTGCGACTACTGCATCTGAATGCTGGTACCTCATTATCGTACACCGCATGTTTCGATCATCGATCATCCGATCGCTGTATGGACGTGTCGGTGACTCGTTGTCGCATACTACTTGTTGGCGAGCATCTCGATGGAGTCGGCAAATTTTGGGGAACATTGCACTGCGCGACCGACATTGGGGCAATCCAAATTCGCCCCTTGCACACGTTCCATCACCTTGAAGCCTCCATGTCTAACGATGTGACTTCTCACGCTTCAGGTGTTCTCAACCCCTGTCTTGACATCGAAGTAAGGACATACTCGCTTCGGATTCCGCGTTGTTGGTCCGAGATTTTCCGGCAGCCGACCTACTAGTTCGTGTCTGGAGCATACTTCGCCAGAGACAATGATGGCGGGATCGAAAGCGTTGGGAAAGGGACAATGCTTAGGAAGAGGATGAAATCTTGATTCATGCCGGCGGACCTGGCCCAGTGAACTTACTTGAAATCGATCAAGCCAAGGTTCCGCCGGAATTGCTTGCCGTACAGTTCGTACCTACATGGAGGCGAAGTCGGATAATCGCAGAAGTCGCGAGCTTGAAAGCGCCGTCGCACCACCACCCTTGCTCCAATGAGGGACGATGCACGGCCCCTGCGAATACAGTTTCACAGCGGCGCGGCTTCGCAGTCCGTTCAGACGTACCATGGCGCAGTTGTTGCGCGTTTGAGAATGCACAGCAACATGACTCCCTGTAACGTCGGATATCGAGACTGCAGGGAGACTTTAGGTGTTACTACAACGCTCTGCGTTGTTATGCACACTCTTTACAGGATCTGGGGATGCTGTAGACCCCGAGATCGTGGCCGGCGGGGGTGGCGTGGATCGACAAGCTCAGATGGGTGTGAGTGCGGCGATGAAGGTGACTTGGGCATGGGGAGAGGAAGGCGCTCGAGACGGAAGAGTGTGCGCAAGTGGTCGAGCTCGATGGGGTTTGAGTCGCGGAAGTTGAGCTCAAAGGGTTCAAAGGCATAATGGCGTGCGTTGCGAATGTTGCGGGAGTGGAGCCGGGTGAGGGTGAAGGTAAAGTAAAGGTGATGTCGTCGCGGCCAGAGGTCGGGCGTATGATTTTTGGTCCCCGGCGAAGGGTACCTGCTGTTCGAAAACTTGGTCGAAGAGAGACCTTGGAATCGATCTTCGGCGGGAGGAGTGGGTGCTGAGAAAGAGGTGTCGCGAATATCTGGACACCAGTCTGGAAAGTCGAATAGATGTCGTATCCGCGCTGGACGACAAGCTGGTATTGAAAGTCCTGGTTCGTGCGGCGGACGAAGGCGGCGGCGTCGACTTCGGTGAAGATGAGTTCGCTGTAAACCTCGAGCCTCGGTCTGTGCATCTTTGTTCCATGTCCAGGCATGTCCAGGCATGCCCACTTCTCTCTGCTCGTCCCTTTGAGATCCGTCCACCTTCTTCAACCATCTCGATGTTTTCCGTGGCAGAAATGAGCCGCGGCCCAGCGACAGCTGAAGCACTTAGGTTTCCAGACATGCTGCGCGCAGACTTGCCCGTGACAGTCGTTGCGTGGCGACAAGGAACCGCGGGAAGGTGCAGATCGATGCCGGAGAAACGGAGGCTCGGTATCGGAAGGTAGTGGAGGAGGAGGATGGGCTGTAGCAGAGGGCATAGATGGGTCGTAGCGGAGGATAGCGGTGCTTGGATTCTGCCATTCCTCGTAGCCGAGTTGGTAGACGACTCCGCGGATCAGAAACTGCTCCGACATGCCGCGCTTGTGGGAAGTTATGTCGATGTATGGGGTGAAGTGGAGCGGTTCTGGGGTGGTTGTTACTGGGGGGTGGATCTAAGCAAGGTCAATTTAGCTGCGCATGTTTTGAGTGAGAGCAAGGGAGACGTGCGAGTGATAGGTAAATGTGGTCGCGGTCGCAGTCGCCGAGAGCGCGGTAGATGTCTTGTCCGCCCGCCGGGAGAAAGGCGCATACTCTGGTTGAGAAGACTTTGTGACTGGTCGGATCTGACCAATATGTGGTCGGAGATGGTGTACCATACGTTAGTTTCCCTCACTACGTCGATTTCGTGATTTTGATGGTCACGTGCAGAGCTCAAATGACTTTACTCCCTCAATAAACGCTCCTATTGTTGTATATTACCACTTATTGTCAGCCGGTTACTAAGATTACGCTAAGAGCTAATAATTATATATAAGTACGTATAATACTAATAAGGGCGTTTAGTAGGTTTAAATATCCCCTTCCGCGGTCGTTTCTCTCTCTCTCGAACATTAACATTACTACTACTACTACTACTAATCTCTACCGCTCTCGCTCTTACTTATAATAGCCTTTACTACTTAGAATATATTATAAGGCGAAGCTATTAAAAAAGCTAGGCTCGAATCGTAAGGCCTACCGATCGAGCGCGACGATATACTAATGCGAGATGTTAATAATCCTCCGTCTAATAGCGACCCTCTAACTCTAACACCGCCGCTAGTAACCTTATCGCTACCTATAGATCTCTAAGCCTTCCGTATACCGAGTATAATAGATTAATTCGCTCCGTAGTATATTAGTATTAAGGCATAGACCGAAGCTCTTACTAAGGCGCAATTAGTAGACGCCGCTATACGTCGAAGCGGTCGCTAGATACTTAACCGCTTTAATTATATAGGTCGAGTATAGGAGACGGACGAAGGTAAGTTTAAGCCGGGAGATCTCGGCGTTTCTTAGTATAATCCTAGCTAATTATCCCGTTTTAGGAGTGCCGGCGTTTACCGAGTATAGACTCTATAAGAAAGGAGGCTACGTATGTCGCGTATATAAGGACATTACGACGTATAAGACGACCTACGGATATTACTTTAGCCGTAGTAAGGCTAACTACGGTGCTAGTAAGCTATTAGATACGGAGTCTACTATCGAGGATGCTACTAGTAGTAAAGGAATAATAGTAGACATAGAGTCGAAGGTAGTAGCGATAGAGGATAATATTAAGCTATTAATAGATACGAATTTAGAGCTAGAGAATAAGGGTAAGGCACTACTAAGTAAGATCGAACTCCTTAAAGGTAGCTATAGCGCTAAGATTAAGGGACTTATAAGTAAGATCAAACTCCTTAAAGAGTAGTACGTAGATTTGTTAGCGAGCTATAAGCTAAACTAAGAGGAGTTAGTAGTAACGAGAGAAGCGTTAGAGGAGAAAGATACTACGATTAAGCGGCGTTTAGCGAAGTTAGAGGGCAAATAGGTAAGAAACGTACTAAGAAGTAGTAAGATTCGCTCTCGAGCTACTAAATAATACCTAAGTTTCCTCTATATATGCTCCTTATATATCTACTGCTATATACTATACTAAGAAACGCTATAAGATAACACTAAGATTCGCTCTTAGCCCTCTTCTTCTCCGACGTAATCCTCTTCCTATAACTACGTCTCGGTCTATTACTCTCCTACTCTACCGACTTATTAACGATAGGCTTATTAATATGCTTGTCTATAGCGGTAGCGGTAGGCTTATCGACTATAGGCTCGTTAATAGATAGCTCTATCTTTACCTCCGGCTCCTACTTAATAGGCGTATCCGGTATCTTAGAGCGCTCTTATAATAGCGTAAGGTTCGGAGCGGCTAATAGCTTACGGACGCGGTCGTAGATGCTATCCTTCTTCTTCTTCTTCGGCTTAGTTAACGAAGATCGTAGAGTTAGAGTCGCTGTCGTATTAGCTACTCCGGAGGACGTTAAAGATACTATAGCTATTACCTAGACTAGCGTCTATACTAGTAGCGATAGTAGTAGCGATAGTAGAGGCGCTACCGAGCTAGACTCGGCCGCCTTCTCCTTCTCTCTTCTAGTAACAGCTGCCTTAGCCTCTACTATTATATCGTACGAGCTAGACGGGGCGTTAACGTCGTTAAGGATAATAATAGAGTCGTTATGTCTTACTAGTAAGGATAGCTACGGAAGCTCTAAACTAGTAGCTTGCTTACTAGCCCTCGAGGGACCGGTAGTAGGCTCGGCCTTAACCTTTAGGGATTTAGCGATCGCGGTATCGAGATTAGCGTTAGGATTATCGCTAAGATTATCGTCGTTAGTCTTAAGAGTAAGGGCTGCGGCAAACGTAGCGTCCTATAGATTGCTAGTATCCTTACCCTTACCCTTCCCCTTACCTACGGAGGTGCCGGCGGAGGTGCCGGCGGCGGTCTTAGTAAGATCCTTATTAAGATCGGCTCTAAGAGCGTCCTTAGTTGCCTTATAAGCTAGCTTAGTAGCGCGCTTCTTATTAAGGTCGGCTTATCTCTAGGATTTGCTACTTCCTATAAACTTCCGGTAGGCCTTGTTCTTAGCTATCTTATTAAGATAACCTCTATAGCGATTACGGGTGTACTATTCGTTTATAAGTAGCGTAATATATATAGTAGCTTTAACGAGCTTAACTATAGTATTAGGGTAGAAGGGCGCTAGTATCCGGTAGAGATCCTACGATATAGTGCTCTTATCGCTAGGCCTAATAGGCTAATTTAAGCTATTATATTTTACGGTAAGGAAGTAGTCGTAGTAGGCGTTACGTTCGATACGCTTACGAGTATGCTCGCTCTCCTTAAGGAGGTATTTAAGTAGGTAGCCCTTTCTTATGTTCGCCGAGAGGGCACTAAGATTAGAGTTTATCTTAGCAATAACGCCTTAGCTAGTCTACTCGAAGGGCTCCTTCCGAGGGCTATAGGTGTATACCGTAGTTATAGTATCTACTTCGACTGTATATATAGTATACGCGAGGCTAACCTCCTATACGATAGGCTCTTATAGCTTGTTGCCTTACTACTTAGTAGTTAAGGCTAGAGGTAGAGCCGGACTAGAAGATCGTAGTGTACTATTGCCGGCTATAGCAAGAGCGGCGGCTCTAGCTTAAGCGGCATACCTAAGTAATAGAGCGCGAGTACCGGCATTAGTAGGGCGAGTGTACTTCTTAGAAGTGCTCTATCGGACGGTATTAGTACGACCGGAGTAGAAGACGTTGTAGCCCTTATAAGCGCTAGTATCTCTTACCGGCGTAGCGATCTTAGTAGCGATCTCGGTCGTTAGGGGGTCGTAGCCGTAGTTACTATAGTTCTCGGTAAGTCCGATATCGTAAAGGGCCCCGCCGTTAGTATAGAACTTAGTAAATAGTCTAGGAGCTATAGTTTAGAGCTATTAGATATTTATTCGAGTATATAGATAGTTAGAGGTAGATAGTTAGAGGTATAAGTAGTTAGAGGTATAAATAGTATAGGATATAGAGAAAATAGAGGGTAAGGATATAGACGATAGAGGGTACGAGAGAGTAGAGTTTTTATTTAAGGGCTTATTATCTCGCGATCTTAGCATAATCTACTCTATATCTTATAGAGGGAAGCTATTCGCTACAAATACCTCCCTTATGCGATCTCTTAGCTATAGGCTAGCGCCCTATATAGGCCTCTAAAACTCTACTAGCTTACTACCGGCGGCGAGGTAAGTAGCGGCTATAGCGCGGAGGTAGAGATATATAATAATATAGAGCTTCTCGCTATTAGTAGCCTACTTACGACTATCTAATTTAGTAGGGAAGCCGCCTTCGATAAGCGTATAATTAACCTAATGCATCGTAGCTAGGGGAAGATATAATATAAGGTCTATATAAATTAATTAGTATATTAGCGCTAGTATAACGCGGTATATACGATCTTAGGTAGATCTTAGCGGCGATCCTAGCTAATAGTATACGTACCGAATTCGTCCTTATTTTAGACTATTTGTCGGATCTTAGGATAAGTAGTATTAATGTAGATGCTATAGTTCTCGGTCCCCTTTAACTCTAGATATACGTAGAGTATGTTCGGAATACCGGCAACATAGCTAGTAATCTTAGGGTGCTTACGAATGCGGTGTCGGTTGTAGCTACTAACGAACAGCTAGACTATATATCGTATAATTAGTACGTATATAGCGAGGAAGGCTATATAGTTAGCCCGCTAATCCTCGTTATATAGACGGTTGTTACGGAGCTTAATAAAGAGGTTACGCTACTGGTTAAACGCCGCTAATGTACTAAGACCCTAGAAACGCTTAATAGTATTGTTGCCCTTACTAGTTATATACTAAAAGGCTTTATTAAAACGGAGTTAATAGCCCTCTTAGTTCTTACGGAAGCAAAGGTAGGCGTCGGCTATTATTAGAGTCTCTACACTATAGTTAGCTCGTAGGATCTATATATATAAGTTAGCCTATATACTAAGATGTCTACCGAGACGTCTACCGAGATTAATAGATATAGGGCTTACCTATAGAGTAAACCCGAGCTAATCTACTATACCGAGATACTAGCTAAAGACCGAGAACTTCGTCTTAGCTATAGTACCGACGTACGCCTATATAATCTTCCGTAAATATACGTTAATGTAGTAATAGATCTAAATGCCGAAGAGTTTAAGCTTATAATAGGTATCTACCGACTATATATAGTTTAGTCCCTTAGCCTTTAGAAGATAAGAGCGGACCTTTACTCGCTTACTAATGCGGCGTATATCGAACGGCGCTAAGTTTATCCGATAGGCGATCTTAAAGATCCGGTTCCTATATATAGCGGTTAGTATTAAGATAAGCACTAAGATAGCTTAAATTACGAACCTTCCGATTAGCTTAAACTCGTTCCGTATCTCCCTTACGAGGTTACGGTATCCGTAATCTTCTAGCGCTCTACCCTTAATTACTCCGACTAATACGCTCTTAATAATCTTATTATAGGATAGCTAGTTATCCTTTAGAATCCTCCTATATAATCCTATACTCTTCCTTAGCTCTACGAACTACTACTTCGAGAGAGCAAAGCTATTAATAGTAAGGATCTTATAGTATATAGCATCGTCCTCGTCTAATTCCTAGAATAGCTTCTTAATCCGAGCCCTTAGCCGCTCCTTATTATAGGTACTAAGATTAGCTCTACGTAGTCTCGTTATAATCCCCTAAGTAGCGATTATACGCTCGAACGTAGTATACGATATATCTACGCCCTTCTACTCTTTTATCTATGCTCGGACGGCGTTGTAGGTTAGGCCTAAGACTTAAAGAAGAACCTTAATCTCCTTACGTAGGTAGTTATAATTCGGCGGTAGGCGTAGTATAGCGAGATCGCGGTAAGATTAGTAGTAAGATAGCGTAAGGGCGGCGGCGAGTTCGTATATATATACGCTAAGGGCGTAAGATCGATAGTAGTATATATATCGCTAAGGGCGTAAGGGCGTAAGGGCGTAAGATTAATAGTAGTGCGAGAGCGTCTTAGCGACGACGACGACGACGACGACGACTATAGCAACAGTGTAACACTAGCATGGTAGTGTGTTAATATATAGCGATATCGCTAAAGGCTAGAATTACGAAATCGACGTAGTAAGGGAAACTTACGAACAGGGCGCTATCCGGATCTAACCGATATATAGTTAGATCTAACCGAGCCTTAGCAACGACGTTAGACAGACCTCCGTAGACATAGCGCTCTCTCTCTCTCCTATTGTACTTAAGGTTTAAACTTCACTGCTAGTTATCGCCGCCTTTACTAATCTTATTAGACAAATCTATTCTTCGCCTCTTTTCTTTCGGCCTCCTACTTACTCTCGCGACTTAGATACTACCCGGCGAAGTAGTACTAAGCAGTACATCGTTAACGAGCCGATAAACTGAATCTATCGCGAGAAATATGTATAGGATATATTGCTAGACCGATCGGCAGTACGATTAAAAAGAAATTGTCCGGGAAAGCTACGGAAGAGCGAGAATTAATTCCGGCCTCGTAGCGTAGGTCTAGTAAGTATTATTCTTAACAGACATTGGATGTATCTGCCTTGTCTTCTAGACTTTGCCGCTTCCGTCTCTACCTCTCTTATTACCGACTACTAGCTTATTCGCATACCTACGACTAGTCCTATTTGCCGGCGACTCGATACTGCAACTATCGTTACGAGTTACGACTATATCTTCTTCTACTAGATCGTGTCTGCTAGTCGAGGCGTATTAACCGATTCTACCACATTCCTGCCTATATATTTCTCTCTAAACCTTTATTAATAGTCCCGGACTCTTTCTCTAACGTAAGGGCATATTAGGTCTGTCTTTATATACGCTCTTAGGTCTCTTACAATCTAGTCCCTAGATGAATCGTTACGATATCGTAGAGCTACCGGCTACTCTTTTTCTTCCGACGCTAGTTTTAAAGTCGTAATCGCCTTAACGCCTACTAGGTTAGCAGTCAGTCCGAACAAGCCAGCTATAAGACGCTATATTACCGCAAAGTCTTCTCCCTCTAACGCTACTAGTTCTCCTAAGGATTCGCCGACACCCTCTACCTCGTCGACGTCCTTCTTATTAATAGGCGACGACGACTACTAGCAAAAGCCGGTCTATAGCGGATTAGAGTTTAGCAATAGAGAAGGCGAGTAGGTAGGAGGTAGCGTTCGAGTAGAAACGTTGCCGAGCATCTAAAGGTAAATAATAGTTGCAAAGATAACTTAGTTGTAATATAAGGGCCGTAGGAGAACTTTAGAGAATCTTCTTAGACTATACTCCTAATTACAAAGTTGCAGTTCTTCTATAAATAAATTATATATAGATGAGGAAATACGAAGTCGATCGCGAGTAGACAATACAGAGGTAGTAGACGCATAACGCTACAAAGTTATAACTAAGTTCTATAGATAGCTACCTATAACGATTTCTCTCTTTTACCTCTCTTTCTCGACTACATTTTACTAGTGCTAACATTTAAAGGTGGCAATTAAGTACGAGATACATCCTAGACATAAATTGCTATTTAAAGCACCTTAAAGTCGAGGAAGCGGATCTCGGCCTAGAAGGTCGGCGCTTTCCCTACCTCTCCTAAAGATACCTCCGATAATGGTGTACTATACGTAAGTTACTGCTACTACCTCTTAATTAGTAATTTAATAGTTACGTGCATAGCTTAAGTAACTTTACTCCCTTAATAAACGCTCCTATTGTCGCTGTATATTACTACCTATTATTAGCTAGCTACTAAGATTACGCTAAGAGCTAATAATTAGATATAAGTGCGCACAATGCTAATAAGGGCGTTTAGTAGGTTTAAATATCCCCTTCCGCGGTCGTTTCTCTCTCTCTCGAACATTAACATTACTACTACTACTACTAATCTCTACCGCTCTCGCTTTCGCTTACTATAGCCTTTACTACTTAGAATATACTATAAGGCGAAGCTG
Organism: Zymoseptoria tritici IPO323; assembly: GCF_000219625.1. NCBI lineage: Eukaryota > Fungi > Ascomycota > Dothideomycetes > Mycosphaerellales > Mycosphaerellaceae > Zymoseptoria > Zymoseptoria tritici. The sequence goes on along the minus strand of NC_018205.1, from coordinate 637,117 downwards.
TTAAGAAAGCTAGACTCGAAGCGTAGGGCTTACCGCTCGAGCGCGAAGATATACTAATACAAGATGTTAATAATACTCTAACTCTAACACCGCCGCTATCTTATTCGACTCTACCTAAAGAACTCCGAGCCTACTATATACCGACTATAATAGATTAATTCGCTCCGTAGTATATTAGCGTCTCTACTTAGAACGAAGCTATTACTAAAGTATAGTCGGTAGATGCTACTATACGGAAGAGCGGAAAGTAGACTCTTAACTACTATAATTATATAGGTCGAGTATAGGAGACGGACGAAGGTAAGTTTAATCTAGGAGATCTCGGCATATCCTAGTACGATCTTAGCTAATTATCCCGTTTTAGGATTGCCGGCGTTTACCGAGTATAGACTCTATAAGAAAGGAGGCTACGTATATTGCGTATATAAGGACATTACAACGTATAAGACGACCTACGGATATTACTTTAGCCGTAGTAAGGCTAACTACGGTGCTAGTAAGCTATTAGATACGGAGTCTACTATCGAGGATGCTACTAGTAGTAAAGGAATAATAGTAGACATAGAGTCGAAGGTAGTAGCGATAGAGGATAATATTAAGCTATTAATAGATACGAATTTAGAGCTAGAGAATAAGGGTAAGGCACTACTAAGTAAGATCGAACTCCTTAAAGGTAGCTATAGCGCTAAGATTAAGGGACTTACGAGTAAGATTAAACTCCTTAAAGATTAGTAGTTAGATTTAGTAGCGAGCTATAAGCTAAACTAAGAGGACTTAGTCGTAGCGAGAGATACGTTAGAGGAGAAAGATACTACGATTAAGCGGCGTTTAGCGAAGTTAGAGGGCAAATAGGTAAGAAACGTACTAAGATGTAGTAAGAGTCGCTCTCGAGCTACTAAATAATACCTAAGTTTCCTCTATATATACTTCTATTATATCTACTTCCTTTATATATACTGCCCTTACCGTATACTACACTAAGAAACGCTATAAGATAACACTAAGATTCGCTCTTAGCCCTCTTCTACGTTAGAATCCTCTTCCGACCGCTCCGCCGTAGACTATTGCTCTACTCTATAGACTCCTTAAGGACTAGCTTATTAACGACTAGCTTATTAACGACTAGCTTATTAACGACTAGCTTATTAACGACTAGCTTATTAACGACTAGCTTATCGACGACCGGCTCTACCTTAAAGCCCTTCTACTCCTATTTAAGAGGGATCTCCGGTAATTTAGAGCGTTCTTATAATAGCGTAAGGTTTAGAGTATGTAATAGCTTACGTATACGCGATAGCTTACGTACCTTCTTTATCGATAGTACCTTCGCTATTATATTAGCTACTCCGGAGGACGTTAAAGATGCTATAGTCTTAACTAGCGTATATACTAGTAGCTTCGTAGAGCTAGACTCGGCCGCCTTCTCCTTAGCCCTTCTTACGGCTACTACTCTAGCCTTAACAATTATATCCTATAAGCTAGAATCGGAGTTAACGTCGTCGTCGATAACAATTATAGAGTTGTTAAGTCTTACTAGTAAGGACGGCTAGAGCTCCGAGCTAGTAGTACGTTTACTAGGCCTCGAGGTACCGGTAGTAGGCTCTTCGATAGGCTTAGGCTTAAGGGACCTAGTAAGGGCTAATTTAAGAGCGAGATTAGGGCTAAGAGACGTATCGTTACTACCGAGAGCGGTAAATGCCTCGATCTCCTACTATAGCTAGTTCTCGTCCGATAGCTTAGGCTTAGCCGGTTACTTAGCCGCCTTACCCTTAGAGGTAAGATCTACGGTAAGAGTAGCGCTAGCGTTAGTCGTAGCGGCGAGCTCGTTAATAAATTTACCGCCGCTCTACTCCTTCTTCTTTATCTCTCGTAGTAGCTTAAACGGCGGTGTAGGCTTCTTCGTAACGGATAATCTAATACGCTACTCTAGCCGGTGCTTAGATTTATTACCGACGAAGCCTCCGTAGATGTTAAACTAGCTAAGCTCGTTAATAAGTAGCGTAACGTATATACTAGCCTTAACGAGCCTAACCGTAATATTAGGGAGGAAGGGCGCTAGCTACCGAAGGATGCTCGGCGATATAGTACTATTATTACCTAGCCGAATAGGTTAATTCTTATCGTTATATTTAGTCGTAAGGAAGTAGTCGTAGTATCGAACACTAAGGCTACGGACTTAACGGCTAGTAGTGTCGCTCTTATTAAGAAGCTAATTTAGTAGCTAGGATTTCCGCTCTTCTACTAAGATCCCTGCTAAGATAGCGCTTATCTCGTCGACAACGCCTTAGCTAGTCTACTCGAAGGTATCCTTCGGCTCGCTATATATATACACCGCCGGCTTACGAGTGTTTACGCTAACTATATATATTATATAGGTAATGCTAACTTCCTATAGAGTTTCGACTTACGGTCTACTACGTCGGTTGTTAGTTACGTTGTTAGCTACGTTGTTAGCCGCACCGGAGGATGCTAGATTAGTCTACTATATAGGCGGAGTTAGCGACGGAGCGGCGGTAGTAGCTTAAGCAATAGTAGTAGCTTAAGTAGCATAGTCGATTAACGGAGCGCGAGTACTAGCGTTAGTAGGGCGGGTAGACTTCTTAGAAGTGCTCTAGCGAATTAGATTAGTACGACCGGACTATAGGACGCTATAGCTATAGTAGGCTCTAGTACTAGGCTTACTTACCGGCGCTAGTGTAGCGTACGTAGCGGAAGCGCTCTTAGCGCGGCTCTCGGTAGATAGTAGATCGTAGCCGTAGTTGCCGTAGTTGCTAGTAAGTCCGACGTAAGGAGCTCTACCGTCGGTATAGAACTTAGTATAAGTAGGCATAATTAAAGGCTTCGTTTAGGGCTAGATACGTATATATTAGACTAATTGTTAGACTAATTGTATGTAAATTAGAGGGTGTAGACGATGTTAAGGGTATAAAGGGTAAGGGTATAGAGGGTATAGAGGATAAGAAGGGCGAGGAGCTAATAGCTAGGAAGGATTAAGAGCAGAGTTTTTATTTAAGGGCCTATTATGCTAGGCTCTTAGTGCGCTCTACTTATATATCTTAGATAGGGAAGCTATTCTCCGTAAATACCTACCTTATACGATCCCTTAGCTATAGGCCTATACCTTAGGCCGACGTCTTAAACTCTACTAGCTTACTACCGGTAGCTAGATAAGTAGCGGCTATAGCGCGGACATAAAGATATACGACGACATAGAGCTTATTACTACTTATAGTCTTCTTACGACTATTTAGTTTAGTCGAGGTCGATGCTATACGGCTCGGTGCCCTTTAGCTCTAGATAGTCGTAGAGGATGTTCGGTATACTATTAATATACTTAGGGATCTTAGGGTGCTTACGAATGCGGTAGCGATTATAAGTAAGGACGAACATCTATACGGTGTATCGGATAATAGGTAGGTAGATAGCGAGGAACGCTATATAGTTAGCCTTTTAATCCTCGTTATATAGACGCTTATTACGGAGCTTAATAAAGAAGTTACGCTATCTATTAAACGCCGCTATTGCTCTAAGACCCTAGAAACGTTTAATAGTGTTATTACCCTTACTAGTTATATACTAGAAGCCCTTATTAAAGCGGAGTTAGTGCCCTTCTTAATGCTCGCGGAAGTATAGATAAGCGTTAGCTATTATCGGAGTTTCTACACTATAGTTAGTACGCATAATCTATATATTAAGGTTAGCGACAGCGTCGAGAGATGTACTAAGAAGTGCACTAAGATCGTAGCTTACCTACGGCGTCTTCCTAAAGGATTCGACTATACCGAGATACTAATAGAATACCGAGAACTTCGTCTTAGCTATAGTGCCGACGTACGCCTATATAATCTTACGTAAATATACGTTAATATAGTAGTAGAACTATATACTAAACAGCTCTAGCGACGGCCGAACAGACTGCACCTTCACGCGGTGGCCGTCGTAAGTACCTTCCTCGGAAGGGAAACCAAGACAGTCTGGAAGAAACCTGGAAGAAACCTCCTCGAAAACCTCTCGAAATCCGCCCGAAATCCTTCTCGAAATCCGCCTCGAAACACGAGCTACAACAGAACAATAGCACGATTCGAACGAATAGCCCTACGCTACGAACAAGAAGAAGAAAGAAGCAGTCCACTCTGCCCTATACGCGCACCTCCTCGAAATCCGAATCGAAATCGCATGTCCCTTCTCTAGAGACTTCGTCGCCCTCGAAGGAAGCATACATATACTTTAAAGAGCTAGAACTCGGTGGAATCTACAACTCTGCGATCAACCTGCGTAGCTATATGCGCTAGAAGGCGGCATATAGTTCCACAAAGGCATATTAAGGACAAGAGAAGGCAGCGAGTTAGACAGCTGCTTTTTGCGCCTTTGCGCTGCATCGCCTTGCGCTACATCTCTTTCAAATTCGCAGCGTGTGTGCGAAGCGGAAGGATCCGCTGAAAATTCTGCAAAGCTTGGCGCGAAAATTCTGCAGCCCCAGCTGCAGACAAGCGGAAGGATCCGCTGAAAATTCTGCAAAAGCTTAGCGCGAAAATTCTGCAGCCCCAGCTGCAGACAACGACACTCGTTTGATTTCCTCTGTCTTGCGCTGTTTTAAAGTCCTTCGGCAGATCTGCTTGCAGGTCCTGCCTTAGGCACGGGGTTTTCCCCTAAGGTCAAAGAATATAAAAGATTTTGATTGTAAATAGATCTGCTGCCTTGCCTTTATGGCAAGGCCGTCCTACATAGTCTTGGACTCCGAAAGGACGTAAATGGAACAAACAAACAAACAAAAACAAACAAACAAACAGCTCTAGCTTATAGTATACATCTATAGACTATATATAATCCGGGCCCTTAGCCTTTAGAAGGTAAGAGCGGACCTTAACTCTCTTACTAATGCGACGTGCTTCGAACGGCGCCGAGTTTATTCGGTAGGCGATACTATAGATCCGGTTCCTATATATACGGATTAGTACCGAGAGCTTTACTAGGAGCCCGAGATCGCGAACCTTCCGATTAGTCTAAACTCCTTCCGTATCTCCCTTACGAGACTACGGTATCCGTAATCTTCTAGCGCTCTACCCTTAATAACTCCGACTAATACGCTCTTAATAATCTTATTATATGTCGGCTAATTATCCTTAGGGATCCTATAGTAGAAACCTATACTCTTCCTTAATTAAACGAACTACTACTTCGAGAGCTTAAACCTATCTAGCTATAGGATCTTATAGTATATATTATCCTTCTTATCCGTTTCCTAGAATAGGTACTTAACCCTCGTACGTAGGCGCTCCTTATTATTCTTACCGAGATTAGGCCTCCGAGGCCTTATTATAATGCCCTAAGTTACTAGTTGTCGCCTTAAAGTTCTAAGGGATATATCTACCTACTTTTGCTCTCTTAGCTATACTCTTATAGCCTCGTAGCTTAGTCCTAAGACGTATAGTAGGACTTTAATCTCCTCGCGAAGGTAGTCGTAATTAGGCTATAGGCGTAGTATAGCGGTAGGATTACGCTAAGATTACCGGCGAGCGCTAAGGGCGTATATTCGTATATTCGTAGAGGCGTATATTCGTAATAAGGGCGATAGCGTAAGGGCGATAGCGTAAGGGCAACGGATTCTATAGTAGACGACTCCTTAGCGATAGCGACGACGAGCATAACAACGGTGTTACTAGCAGCAGCGTGTGTGTTAATTAAGGGCTATATATAGCCAGATTATTAAAGGTCTAAACATCTAATTCGCAAAATGGAGGTAGTGGCAGTAACTTACGAATGGTGCGCCATCCGATCCTTAATCTCCGGACCTCGCGCCAGGCTCAACATTAATATACGATTCTACGAAGACAGTCCGTTTTCTCGTTTCCTCAACTACGGAGCTTCTGTTCAACGGCTACCGTTTGCCGACGGGCTTCTCGGCTTCCGTCAAGCATACGCACGTCCGCATCTAAAAAGCAACGCAAACATCGCATCAAATCAAAGACAGCTAGCCGAAGTGGAATGGACGCCACAACAGAGGCTACAATACACATAACGCGAGGCTGCATGAAGCTTGAGCGCGGGACATCGGCGAGCGAGGTGCAGAATACAGCAAACGTGACGAGGTCCTCGCGGCCGAGGCTGCCGCTGCAAAAGTCCACCGCGAGAAGAGCAGAGCATGGAAGGCATACCGTATGATGGATAGCAATAATTGCGAAGGCGCCCGGTGCTGCATGCTGCTGGTGGCATACCAAGCTTCGAGTACCTCCTTCATCTCCTTTCCCTCGTCATGTTCTCGTTTCTTGCAAACCCGCCGATCCTGAAGGGCAGTGAACTAAGAGGTCGGCGGTTCGAGCTGAGACTTGAGTGTCGATATACGACGAGTTGGTGAGGGACGAGAGCGGCATTGTCGTATGTATAGATGTGTATCATGAATTCAGAGTGTCTCGCTCGGTGCACATGTGACGTTCGCTCTGGAGTATTCGAGACGGGAGTCTCGCTGAAGCTTAGTCATCGGCTTGCTTGGGGTGGTCGGCTCGGAAGCCCTCGCCGCTCGGGACATGGCATCTCTTCTGCGCGGTCACCGTTCAACAACAACAACAATTCCTTGCACCAGCAACGATTCTCTCGACTACAGGTATCCTCAATGTCGCCGTCTCGTTCAATCCATCTCCATCTCTCCCTTCCTTACTACAACACCACTCTTATACTCTCACATCACAGCAAGAACAACATCCACTACTACTATCGACAGGAATGCATTCCGGTGCTGACCTCGCGGCGGCTTCGAGCATAGAGGCGGTATTGACTGCCGTGAAGCCAGAGGTACCGGCAAGGGAGCGAAGCTTCGACGAACCTCCGGATTTGTTGTTCAACTTCTCGTAAACAGTGCTTTCCCGTGGGGCGGTCATCCCAATGCTATCTCTCTATCCGGAGTGACACCAGCCTGCTCACAGCAGGGAGTACTGCGCTTCGTCCTTGCACCCCATTCTCTTGCAGACCCTTGTGGTTCGCGCAGCCCTCCGTGGCCAACGCTCGATCCGAGCGCATCTCTTGAGCGCATCTCTTGAGCGGGTGCTTTGGTGAGCCAAGCAGACGGCCCGGCCGACTCTCGAGCCATCTGCCAGCCCTATGCAGGAGAGCTTCTGCTGCGGCGTCGTAGATCGAGAAGCTGTCGTCCGCGGCCCTGGAGATAGGTGAGCGGGAGGCGAGCGAAAGAGTGCTGGTGAGTACTTACTTGCAAGCCTCGCAACGAATGCAGACCTTCGTCTGAACCCACACGTAGCCTTAGGCGGACGTGAAGCTGCTACGGTCGCCGGTGCCCAAATTGACAAGCACAGCGCTGGCATGAGCGAGGCGTGGACATCCATCTCATTCGGGATGCGAAGAGTCGAGGGAACTGGGGCGAGAGCTTTCAACAGCGACGTCGTCGATGCATCAATATGCACGACTGCAAGCGCTTTAGCGACGCGACATCTCAGAGGGCGTGCTGGGATCGGCCACCGCGGCGTCTGTTGCGATTGTCAACTACCATGTGAACGAATACCTCGACACTGAGGTCGCCGCGCCTAGTCGCAGAGGCAAAGATGGATACCCGCCATGACGAGACAACAAGAAAACCCCTAAGAAGGCGTGTCTGCGCAGTGCAGCAATTCTAAATTGCGCATCAGGAGTTGGAGGACCATACCTAAGCATTCTGACTGTGGCATAAAGTTCACATCTCAGGCAAATCTGACTGTGATGTGATCTAATGCTTAAGTACCATAACCGTCAAACACTTAACGGTCTCCGACTTGGACCTCCCTGGCTCAGATCCTCAAGCACGCCTACGACAAGCAGACATCGCATACGCCAACTTCCTACGCCAATGCCTTTGCCGCCCCATGCCCGACTACCACTACCTCCTCCTCCTCCTTCTTCTCGCTCTTTTCCTTCTTATTGGCCTCTCCCTTATTATCCTTCTTCTGCTCCGACATCCCTTCCTCGCCCTAACCCGACACCCACGAACGCTCCACCTCCCTCCGCCTCTGGATCATGCGATACACCTTGCTTAACACTAACTTGATCAACCTCATCGCATCCTACTACTAATCCACCTACTCCCCGACGCCGTCGCCTTCGAAGGAGAAGTCCAAGTCGCCAAGACCGAAATCACGCCTTGCCTGGTGTCTGGCGCCATAAAGAAGCGGCTTTATGATTCCAGCCTTGTTGTCGGGAGAATACCAGGAACGGTGAATGCGCCAGCGGTATACATTTCAGAATGGATCAAGGATGCCAATCACCGTCGCCACAGTCTACGAAGCTCGCACAAAGGGAGGCTTTTGACCGAGATGCGAATCCAAAGGCTCACGGTCACTCGTCACGCTTCACCACGTACGAGATGTCAGTCGAGAAGCGTGGACCTGTAGCACCTTGTCACCACGATGGAGAAAATGGCTAGCATGCAGGAAGTCATGTGTGCAAGGCAATCCAGCCCTGCAGGGTCAAGATGGTATACTTGGCCACAGCCTTGACCCGACGGCTAAGACGAGCCCGACGACGCCAACCCCCGTCTCCAGCGCCAAATGTCGATAGACCTGACCACACTGCACAACAGAGGGCTGCCTGAAACTGGCCCGCTCCACCACCGCGCCTAGAGCAGGGTAATTGTGGGGTTGCCAACAATTGGAACGGATTCCAGACGAAATCTCGACAGGAACGCCCTGGTCGCCGTTTCAAGAATTAGGTGTTCGGCACGCTGAACTTCCTCGTCCAGGGCTGCCAGCTCCAAGTGGCGCACTTCAAGATCTTGCCGGGAAAGCTTGGCAGCAGACATACGAACTAGCTACTTTCCGCAGCCTTCTCGAGAAAAATCTCAGCCGCTGAACAGGACCAATCCATCACGTCTGCTACGGTCGTTGCCGACCTCTTCTTGGCATTGTATTGGCACAACAGCAAGAACGCTCACGGAGAATGCTCGAAGGCGGCCACCTTTTGGACGGCAACAATTATGATTTGCTAGTCAGTGTCAGCCGCGCTGGCTCGACCTTGATCAAAGCATGGGACTTCGCCCGAGACGGTCTCCTCTGCCCGAGACGGTGCCCTCTGCCGGCAGCGGCTTCTCTCGCTAGACTTTGGTCCGCGGCCGCCTTGACTCCTTGACACAATCGACGTAGCAAAGCAACACCGTTCCTGCGCCCCCGGCAACCATTCCCAAGGTCGCACGGCCAAATATGGCCAACTTCCACAACCATCCCCGGCGAACATATTAGAGTCTGGCTCAACGTCATCGTCGCACTCGAGACCAACACCGACGAGTACGGCACATTCATATACTCCTCATCGCCTCGTTGCCGAGGCCATGCGCCACGACCGAAGAACCTGCGCCTTCACCGCAACTCGTCTCGACCGCCGGCTGTCGGCTATCGGCGTCAGTAGTATCATGCTTGAAGATGGGTCACTGTTTCTAGAAGAAGTCCCAGGTCGAAGACGCCGGCATCCCGCTCCTCCTGTGCGCTGTCCTTCAGCGCTTGTCAAGTTCAGACTGGCGCCGGTTGAAGCGTTCACTTCCGCGTCGGCTCGGAGGGGCTCCGTGGCGGTGAAGAAGGGCCGTCGACATAAAGGCTAGGAGGGCAGGAGCCCTTACGCGGACTTTCGATATCGCAGTCCTTGATCACGCAGCTGCGACAGAATGCGTGGGATGCGACGCCGCACGGCGGGTTGACGGGTTCGCGAGAGGGATTGAGGTGGCTTATAGCAATGCGGACAGGTTTGGTCATCTTCGGAAAGACCTGAGATCTGGTCGGTAGCCATCGTGGTGAGGAATCGGTTCGGCGGGCGCCGTGTCGTTCCAAATCATCGTCCCAAGTCCGAGCCTCCTCATGACTCCTCAACACGCGCGTCGTTCTCGAAGTATTCCGGCAGCGTGGAGCGGCGCTGTCTGTCTGGCCGAATGCGGCGACTATCAAATCATCCTTTTGATTACTCTCGGAGGGATTCTTATTCGGATTGACCATAGGGAAAAGCTTGGAGGTTTGGAAGAATGGCCGACAGCGAGGGTTGAAGCGTCGACGACACTGAAGCGCATATAACAAACCCACGCTCAGAATCCTTTTTGCACCGCGACAGCGAATGGTCCGATTGACCCACCGAGATCATGGCTTCCTACAGCATGATAATGCGCGAAGTCTGCTGAGATCGGGAAAAGACAGCGCTGGGGGAGTTTGTGGAGGCGACGACTTTGACCATGAGGTAACGATTGACAGGGATCCGCTGGACGTGGAAGAGATAATTACGAGGAGTGCTTGCTGATGCAGCAACAGCGAAGATCAGTGTATGCAAGGTTGTCGAGTGGATGTGTACGAGGAAGTCGAGCGATGGGTCCAGATAAGACGTCGGACTGTGCCGGATCAAGAGGGTCTCCAAACACACGTCACACCTCCCTTGGCGGCAAGGGCGCCCCTGGATTGTTTTGCTCTCAATTGCCCATTCCCGTGAAGTCGGGCATGGGGTGTCATTGTCCAAGACATTCGTCCCTATAAGGGCGGAACCTGGAGCCCGTCCGCATGCTCCTTTTGAAGTGATCGTGCCTGGGCATGAAAGCAGTGTGGTCGGTCTACTAGAGCGCTTCCTCGCAGTCATAGCAGCTCGCAATGAACCCGATCAGCTGCTTGAAGAGATTGGTAAACTTCCGGCTAGCTTACTGTATCTGGTAAAGACTCAGATGCAGACGTAGTTCTGCTAGTAGCATACAGTAAGCAACATTGAGAGCCGCATCGCGGGTGCTGAGGGCTTGTCGGAGGGCGTGTTGGATGACCCAGTGTAACAACATGCGAAGGCAGCACCACTCCCTCAACTGAAGGACACCCCGGCAGGCTTGCATCGATGATTGGGAAGATACTGAGAAGTCCTATATCGGTGACCGCTGAATTCGCATGGAGCAGTACTTTGTCAAAATGCACGTTGGCCAGTACATTAATGACGGGTCTGCGTCCTCGCAGCGCGGTAGGAGCTTCCATCCGGTCGTCCCCGAGCCACTCACGACACACAACTCACTCGGAGATGCATGCTTTTAGATCGAGAAGGAATGCCGCAGATTGATAGAGCGGCTCGGGCTCGTGGAGTTGAAGTCGCAGTCAGTACGCAGACGGCGAGGCACCCTTATCGACAAGCTAGCGCTGGACTTTGCTTTGCTTGACCGCATTTCAATCACAGCGCTCGGATCATAAGAGCGGCTAGTCGACTGCTGGCCTGACTGCCGGCTCTTCGGACGCTTTCTCTTCGGCGTGCGTGTGCCTCATGGACCAGATTCTCATTAGCACGGTGAGATCCAGCAATGCCATGGCGCCTCTGCTGTCCGTGAATCGTCCGCGCCGTGCCATCAACAGCACGCCTGAGCTACATGTGGCAGGTGAACTTAATGCACGTGGACGGACTGGCAGCCCTTCCCGGCGTCGACGCAGGTGATTTCTACCGCGACCATGAGATGGCATTAAGAGGCGACTCCAATGCCACCCTCAGCGGTCTATAAAGCAGAGCTATTCGTAGACCTTGATTGTCGCAAACACTAAGGCTCTGAAGCGGGCCATGGACGGGCGTTACGAGCGTGCCTCAGATGCACTGCTCGTTGATCTACCAGCTCGTCCATGGGTTAGGAAGTGGAAAGCAGCAACTACCAGCAAGGCAAGCAACAACACACTTTTCAAGCACACGGAGCGTGAGCTTAACGCGGCTGCTGTTGCCGCCGCGATTGAGCAGCGTAATCAAGTCCGCATTGCCGACGCCGCGAAGAAGGCAACGAAGGCTACTATACGGACGAACTCCAAAGATCTTACGTCGGAGCAGCCCGAGGCTTACCGCGAGTAGAAGGCCAAGATGTTGCGTGAAAGGAAGAAGCTCGTCAATGCTAGTCAGTTCATGGACGACTTCACGGAATCTCAATTAATGAGGTCGACCGTTCCAGTGACGGCAACCGCACCGACTGATATGTAGAGCCGTGTGTTTGTCGACCGTGGCAGTGCCGGTGCTGTCGTAAGCCCGACCTTACGCTCCGGCGATGGCCACAACGCGCACTCAAGTTGCAGCGAAGGGTTCGCTGCCTACACATACGACTGCAGGGCAAGCAGAAGACAACGACGCCACTACCGTCGCCGAAGGACGACGAAAACGATGACGACTTCTTCGTCCACCAGTCTCAGACACATCCGTCTGTCGGTGAGTAATAGCCTGGATATTGCCAATCACAGATGTGGCGGACTACGACGGACACTCGACCTCATTGTTCGTGCAGTACAGGATGTTGCATCGGCACTGTCAACGAGAAAGGGAAAACATGTCATTGAAGCTACGAATGATGACACCAAACAAGCCACGAATTCCATTGAAAAGTCATGCGGACAACTCAACCGTCCGAGCGATTTTTCGTCTGACGCCGTACCCTCACTTTGCGCTGTCCATCTTCAATGCCTCCAACTTCTTAATTGCCAGCTTGACTTTGGCTCGATCTTCTTGTGCCTTGCTCCCTGCCGGCGAGCGCGGCAGCGGCTGAGGGTTTGCGCTCGCGGCGCTGGTGCTCGAACGACGTCGAGTGAACGGGCCTCGTGAGGAGGGCGTGCGAGGGCGCGGTGATGCCGCGGTGGTGGATGATGACGACGACGAGGTCGACAACGACGGACGGCGGGACGAACCACGGGACGAATGTGATGGTTTTGTTGGCGTAGGACGCTTCGACGACGAAGAAATCGGGCGTGATCTTGGTGTGGAGGGTGGTGGTAACAAGTCCGGGGAAGGAGAGAGATATCGATCATCTCCAGTCAAGACTGGCGGTGGAGGAGCATGTCTCGAAGAGGAAGAAGAAGAAGAAGAAGAAGTCGAAGGCCGCCGTGTGTGTTTCTCGGGAGCCGGCAAGGATGATACTCGCGAGGTTGATCGAAGTCTGAGTCTGAACGGGCTCCGGGACGAAGGGGTCCGTGGCGGTGATGGCGTAGGTGAGGCCGAGTTTGCCGATGAATCGGGAGAACATTGCGCGAGGATCTCGAGTTGTCGATGGATATCCGCCGGTGCGGTTGTGCGTCGAGGATGAATGATCTGCTGGATCTTTGTCCAGCGGGACTCAACAAAGTTCAGATTGTCCTCGCTGTAGAACGTACGCAGAGAAGATTCCGCCAGATCGCGAATCAAGTCTGCGTAGTCCTCGGCGGAGATCCCACTCCGAGATGTTTGGGGCAATTTCCACAGCTTCGCGACGCCGCCGTTGACCATGGCTGCGATGGCTCTAGGGCGCGGACGGCCACGGTCAAAGAGATCTCGAACACTCCCGTCTTCCCGCACTTCGTTCAGACACTCAGCGATCAGAGCCACTTGGTGCAGTGTCATGGTGCCGAGGATCTCTTCCGCACGAACTTTGGCGAACGGCACTCCGTTGAACTCCTGCGCCGTCGGAATCGGTCAGCACGCACTGCGGAGAGCTTTGGATCAAGCATCACAGTGCAGAGTACTCACGAATCTCGTGTAAGAATGCGCCATGACGGGAGCTGAATGGGATGTCTGATATCAAGGTCGGGACGTGAGGTGATTTGGTCGGGCATGCAAAGTGCCAGGTGCGATGGAAATGCGATGGGATAGAAAGCGACGGGATGGGATACGATGAAATGGGAGGAGGAAAAAGTGGCATTGATGTGTTTGTTGTAAATCGCCAGCAAATGTCGCACGGCATCAATCATCTCGCAGCGGCGCGGGCCTGCAGAGTGCATAATGCCGTGCCACTCGGGAGTCGGCTGCATCATCTTTGCCACCTGGGCGTAATTGATCCGCTCCAATACGGATGCGGTGTGTGAAGTACCACGGGAGCATTACAGCTGCAATGTAATACGCCTGACTATTCACCTCGTTATTATACATTTAGAGTTCCAATCTGCTTTGCACAAACCACACGCTCTCGAGAGTCTTGACCCGGATCCGTCTTACGAGGACTCGTCCGAGCTCTCCTCCGATTGATCCGAACAATCCACATCCACATCGCTATCGCTCTCGGCTGTGAAGATGAAAGGGTGGAAGCCCTTGCTGATGATGTCGTCGAGTGTGAGGCCTGTCCGTCCAAGTCAGCAAGATCATACCGTCTACGTCAAAGTCCACGACATACCGAACTTGGTCTGCAGCATCCCGTTGGCTCGATCAGATGATGTGCGCTTCAGAAGTGAGATCATCTCGTCGATGGACTTGTGCGACATGCCATTGCTCGCCGAGTTGACACTAGCTTTCGTCTTTCGGCCTCTGTGGAAGTGTCCCTCCTCCTTGATTAATCGAAGGGCATCGCGCATCAGTCTAGCCTTGGGCAAGTGTGTGATATCCGTCACAAGGTATTTTCGCTGTTCTTTGTCTTCCAGAGCTGGCTCATCGATGGCCTCTGCGAGAGTTGTGCTGGAAAGAATACGCTTCCGTAGACTCTTGTTCTTTGTTAGTCTTTGCACGTCGAGGCATTGAAAAGAACCACTTACCTTGGTGAGCGAGAAGCCTTGGTCGATGTCGCACCACAGGCCCGGGCCAAGATTCTGCTCGACGACAAGGCCCGCAATGGTGTTTAGAGTCTTGCCCATGCAGATCTCGGTGATGTCCTCGCCCTCGGCAAAGGGACAAGCGAGTCGAGCTAAGAGATCGACCAATTGACGAGGAGTCATGAAGTGTTTGCACCACATGTTCTTGGCGGCATCCTGAAGGATCGCAAGTTTGGCCGTCTGGGAAAGTATGAGTCGTTTATTATCAGTAAGCACATGGCGAGGGATGAGACATACGGAGCTCATGTTCAGTCGCTTTCTTGCAAGAATGTCCTTCTTCGTCATTCCCATCCATATGACCTGTTTGGACAGCAAGTTAGCATTATGAGCCTTGTTCTTCATTGTTGGCTCCGCACCTCATGTTGGAAGTGGGCCATTGCACGCCGGCGCTCGGCGGTTGCTGGCAGGAAGAGAGTAGCGATGGTGGAGCGAAGGTCTTTGACAGATAGCGAAGCTGGTCCGTTGGCCAGACGAAGATGGAACGAATGTGTAGAGAGGTGGACGTATGCCCCATGCGATCGTCGAAAGTATACATGTATGTTCTCCAAAGTGGCTGGCAGACCGCCTGAGACGAAACTGACGATGGCTTCAACAGTTCAGACGTCATGGCTTTGACGAGAGACATACGCCACGGTATGAGGGATCAGTATGCAACTCGCGAGACATGTGCCCGAGCGGGCCGGCTTCGTCGACTTCATGAGATTACTCCTTCAGCGACCAGCGATGTGGCGGTCGAACCAACCGAAGTTGAAGTTCACTTCTGGCTACAGCGACATTGTTCCATCGTGGCTGAAGTCCCGGATCCTGCCCAAAAATATCTGCCAATATGTCATCTGTGCTGGAGACAATCCGATCTGTAGAGTTGTCAGCACTCACGTAGGTTGTCAATCGATCGTTCCAACAGGCTGGCTTCATCCTCTTACTGGCTGGACGTTTCGTTCGATCGATTGCATCTTGGTGGGTCCACTCCCCCCGATCATTTTGAAAGATCACTCCCACGGGTGGGGTTGATCCGTAATGCAGGACGAAGGGTAAGCGGACTCAACTCATAACCAATCAGGAACGAAGGGCAGCGTCCGCTGGGCTGTTGCAGGCTGGTGTTTACAAGCCATTCCCGATGACGGCAGTTTGATCTTGCTTCAGACAGTCGTCTCGATTGGTTCGTTGGCGATGCAGACGGACGGGTCTTTGTTTGCAGATCCGTACGGTGGAGAATCTCCAAGACGGGTACGACGCTCGAGCACGCAGCCGGTCGTTCGATAGGTCCAAAGATCGCATGTTTTGCAGAGATCCGTCCAATTGCACTGAGCCCATGAATGATGACTTCCGCTGATGCCAAGAATACACCGCAAGTTGACCTGCAAGATGGGTGATATGATGATCTGATTGAGATGATGATTGATGATCGGCTGAGACGGGACGGAACGGCAGGGAAGCTCGGTCCGCGGCTGAGCCTCGGGACTCATCCAGAACTAACCTGGAAAGGAGCGTGCACTAGAACTACTCCACCGCCATAAAAGTCAAGGAGAGGAGCGAGGACTGGATACACCATAGCATAAACTTAATAATTCGCTAGAAGGGCATAAAAAAGCCCAGCTACTCATCCGCCGACAACTCTCCTTTGTATACTAAGCAGTGTTCGTCCGACATGTCGAAAAGTAGATAGATCATAGCTCATCTGCGACAAACGTCAGCAATTTACGAGAAAGACGCCTGCCTCTCTGACCTTGCACTCTCTCTCTCGTCCAAAATCTTCTTCCCAAGCTAAATCTACGAGAATCCTCCCACCCCGTCCTGCTACGATCCTTACCCGCGACGGCCAACCCTCTCTCCGACGCCTCTCATCTCCACATGCGACAGCATTCGACATCTGCACTTTCGGCGACTGGCAAACAGGCAACGCTCATCCGCCCGCGCACTGACTCCTTAACAGGGAGAGCAATCATGGCGTTTTGCGTACTCGATTCGTTCGTTCTGCTAACGTTACAGCTGTAGCAGGTACTGCCTACTGCCTGCCTCCTTGCGCCTCTAAGCAGTCGCGGAAGAAGAGGAAGGTTGCGTACAGGAGAGGAAAACGATCGACCCGATCGCGGAGAAATTAGCTTAGGGAGATTCCTGAAAACGCTAGCGCCATCTCACATGTCTTGCACCAAGGAGGAGTCTTCGATACCTCACCGTCGGACGCGGCGGGCATACCACATTGGCGTCGTCCCATTACGGCGACATCCATCTAGCCTCGTCAAAGAAGATCAAATTCACGCATGCCTTTCCTCCGCCCAGGGCGAGAAAGATGAGGGTGGGTTTCGTAGGGCGGAGACTTGTGTCCGCAAAGATCACGGCCTGCTTGTGGACCTCTTTTCCGGGAGGAATGGAGGCTCTTTGGAAGGTGAGGGGAGGAGAATGTCTGCCTCGATCGGAAGGGTCCTCCCCAACGGTCTGAAGGTCATGCACGATTTCAATATCCACATCTACAGCAATCTTGCCCACCTGACACTGCTCATACCCGCCGCATGTTGTAGGAAAACTCGCGAAATGCGATGACCGGTGTCCAAAGATCAGCCAATGAAAGGTCCCAACGCCAACAGCCCTTGAGCTTCTTGCTCAGAAATGCCCCGTTCTCCAACAGAAACACCTTCTTCTCCGAGTCCTCCGCCAATGGCGTGGTAACGTGTCAAACTCCTGCTTTTCTCCCTCTACCTCGACGGACCTTCCTCCAAAGTTTTACCACCGCGTTATTCGCAGACTGGGCGCGTGCGAGATATGTCGTGAGCGGCTGGCAGGAGAGAATCGTCCGAGCAGGGTCGTGGATCGCGTAGTAATGGGCGGACGGTGGAGCCTACGAATCGAGCGGACAGATCAAGGCGCAGTGATCAGTGAATGGTCTTCACGGTCGCGGAGGACGAACAGGGCCGGGCCGTGATGAAGTGTCGCTCAGAGGCTGTGATGATTTGATTGTAAGCATGGAATCTTGGGTAGTTGTTCTCACGTCGATTTACCTGAGCGCCGCGACGAGGACTTCCAGCCCATCTGCGCACCAGCCATACAACATAAAAATGTCGGTTCGCCATTGTCCTTCCTTTAGCATCCGCCGCTTCGTCCGTGTGAACTTCGTCGATGTCCAGTCCGAGGCGTGGAGCGCCTTGCAGACTTCCACTGTGTTCTCCGGAGAGGAATGCTGCCTTAGCACTGGCGTTCTGGCATGTTTGCGTGGTATCGTGGGTTGCACGTGAGGACCGGCGAGATTGGCGAGATAATGGTGGGCTGGTGAGGGTGACTCGGAGCAGAACCGAAGTGTCCGGTTAGATGCCCCGCGGGCGGGTAGAACTAGAAATAACCTTATTTCGATTTTCCACTCGGATTTCCATGAATGAATTCTCCCCCGGGTTTTCTCGCGCCCGCATTTTCGACATCCACGTCTCCGGCAACTCATGAGAAGCACGCTGAGAATTAACACAGACAAACCTGTCCTCGATCGACACCGCCTCACTTCAAATATTCAATACTATCCATCCGATCATCTCCTCCGCACGCCTGCCCTCACCCCGAAACGAGCACAACCCGGGACTCGAGAAGGTCTGCTGGAGACTGCTCATGGCTGGCCGCCGAAAGGTCTGATACGCGGAGGAGAGGAGGGACAATGACTCTGGCTCGGAGGAAACATGGCGAGCAAGACGATACGGTTGTGGTCTTGCAGTCGACGGCCAGGCTGCATAAAGACGAAGCGGAAGAGGCCTGACAACATGGATACCGAAGAAGCATGCCGATACACCAAAAGCTGCTGCAGCCAAGCACGTTCGAAATGGTTGTGTACGTACCTCTACATTGTTCGAAAATGCTGCCGTGGTATGGATCGCCGCCAATATGCTATTGGATCTTCTCGTCAGCGGTCGCGTCGACTGCAACGCTGCAACGCCCAGTCGTCCATCGCTGCCTTCGGGAGGGATCATGGACTGTGGCGGAGTTCGTGTTCATCAAGTGCTCAGGTTCCTGCGCAGTCGATGGACTCCCTAACACTTACTCTACAAGACATTCGCGTTTCGGAGTAAATTATTGGTGTACACACGCGCCGGAATTCGACATGTTGACATCGCCATTATTGAGACGAAACCGCCACCCGGAGACTATCGATGAACCATACATGCTTGCTGTGTTGCAAGTTGCACACCAGTCTCAAGGATTCTTTGACCATGATCGGGTACGGCCTGCACGCAACATGGATCAAGCGTCCTGAACAAACTGACATTTTTGATGAACTGGGCAGTCTGTCTCGTTGGGACTTCTTGACACGGTCATCTGCCAATGATGCAACTGCGACAACACCTATGGCCGGTTCTTGCGGTTCAAGCCGATACTGCGGAGCATCGCCATTTTGAATCTGCAATCTCAATGTCTCTCCACAGCGCTTTGAAATAGATCTTGCCCAACCATGGCGCCAATCGTGGAAATTCCCAACGCTTCAGAGTAGGTCTGGTCGTCCGCTCCGATGCGATTCCTGATGTCGCTGATCTGTTCACAAGTATATATGTCTGCTGCGTGCTGCTTCACTCATACCATCTTGAACATCACTCTCAAGCCCTGGCTATTCAAGCCTCCCCAGCTCCTGTCCGTTCACTCCTCCTGTGTCCATTCATTGCCTCTTCCTGTTTCCTACTCATTCACTCTTCCTGTTTTCTGTCCAACTCCAAGCATCGCAATGTCTCCTCCAACTCCATATCAATACCAGGTCCGTCCCACTGCGCTCCAAAGAATGCCCTCGTTGCTGACCAGTATCCATAGCTGGTATGGATGGGAAAGACCAAACATGACCTTCTCTCCGGAACGAGGGTCGTGATGCCAGAGGTACGATCCTTTTCCTCCGATTGATCATGCCCTCGCTAACTCTGCATCTCTTACTAGGACAAGAAACTACTCATCCTGCAAGACGCCGCCAAAAACCTCTGGTGTCCATGGTTCATCACTCCCCAACAGTTCATCGAATTGTTGCGTGTCCTCGGCGTTCCTTTCCTCGAAGGAGCAGAGCTTACTACAGTCTGCATGCGCAAGGTCATCACCGCCATGGATAGCCTCGTTTGTCAGGCAAACCTCGGTGACGGGCTTATGATTGACAAGTCCATCGAGAGATTCTCATACACCGACGTAAGTGCAATACAGCTCCCATCCCAACAGCTCCTGTCCCACCGCTTCCGCTTCGTTGAAATGAATGACTCTAACCAAGACACCCACCGATCTCAGACCCTTCGCGAACACATTCTCTCCAGCAAGACTCTGGCCGAGGCGTTCGACACCCCCCCGAACACGGCTTCCCGTCATCGCAAACACCGCTGCGAAACCGTCGCTCACCATTCCCGCAACGCCCTTGTCGCTCTAAGCATTGCCCAGTTGGAGTTGAAGGGTGCCTTCCAGAACACTATGCGCATTACTAGCCGTCTCTCTACTGTCCGCTCTCCGGCTTTGGACATGTCGAATGAGTACGCCAACAAGATCAAGCAAGTCCTGAAAGAGGCCCGCTCTGATAAGGAGGCCGAGCGGAGATTGAGGAAGCAGTTTGGTATGTTCGATGGAGATTATGAAGCCGCGGATTCGATCTGCTGCGATGATGAGGGTTGCTGACATTGTCGATTTCATGTAGGCATCTCGCTGAAAGACGTCATCCGAGGACAGTACAAGCGCTCGAACGTTTCTGACTCCAGTTCTTCGATGGATGAGGATGAATCGTCAGAGGAGGAGAGCTCGGAGGCCAGCCATTCGGGAGACTCGGATTGAGGGTGGGCAAATGGGATGGTGGGAATGGTGCGTTGAGTCTGATCGATTGCAGAATGGGCGTCGAAATGTTGGACACGGCGTGAGTGTCCGATTCGCTTCCTGATGTACGAGCAAAGTGGTTTTTGGGATCCAGGTGTATGTAATATGATTTGAGTCCAGCTGTTAATTTCATTCGATGTCGCATAAATCAGTTCAACCCTCATCCTGTTATACCTCGCCTCAGGTCGCTTTACCTCTTTCCTTCCAGCACACTCTGGTCAGAACCTTGAATTATCAAGATGCCCTCGATGGCCACGCCGTATGCGCTCGTCTTCAAGCTCCGATCGCTCGACGTGACTGACCTTCGCCACAGACCTGATCGAGAGGACAGTTCTGCCTCGCGCAAGATCAAAAATCAACACCAAGAAGATGATTTCTTCGTGGTCGAAAAGCTAATCTCTCTTGATCGCACCGGCAAGAACGTACGCGTCGAGTAGGAATCGTCGTGGATCACGGACAAGCAGTAGCGGCACTACAAGAGCTAGGTTCAGGAGGAGTTGAGTAAGCGCGACACCAAGTCTGGACTTCGGGAAGTAAGGCAGACGAAGGACGAGCAAGGCAGACGAAGGACGAGCAAGGCAGACGAAGGACGAGCAAGGCAGACGAAGGAGGAGCAGACCAAGGAGGAGCAGACCAAGGTGGAGGAGACCAAGGTGGAGGAGACCAAGGTGGAGCAGACCAAGGAGGAGCAGACCAAGGAGGAGCAGACCAAGGAGGAGCAGACCAAGGTGGAGGAGACCAAGGCGGAGGAGACCAAGGCGGAGGAGACCAAGGCGGAGGAGACCAAGGAGGAGGAGACCAAGGAGGAGAAGCGCAAGGGCGAGCAGACCAAGGACAAGAAGGTTGTCACTATCGCTTTGACCGCCGACGGAGAAACCAACGACAGCGGTGTCAAGCCAGCCGATATTGGTCCAGATCTCTTCTCCGACAACCAAATCGACGACATGGATGGCATGCAGATCCTGGAGCAAAAGGGCGAAGCAGGCGCAACGTTACACAGATGATGTGGCAGGGCGAGCGACGAGCGAGGCGCTCACGATGCGATCCCACTTGGTCAAACGAGATCCTCGGACTCGGGCGGAGTGTGAGTTTGTGGTAGATATACCGACTCAATCAACCGTTATAAGCTTCAACTGTCATACGCTAGTCTCAGGCGCTCAGACCACCTCGCTTAACGGGCCTATTAGCTGCAAGCAGCTGGCCCTACTGTAGGTGGTCTAAGGGTCCAGACGCGCTTTTTTCGTAATAGAGCGCAGCATTAGTATGTAAACACTACCAACATACAGTGTAGCATTAATAACGGCTAGTAGCGACGACAGCGACACTAGGTATAATATTCAAATTTCGGACACTATAACTTTGTATAACTAGACCTGCTAAACAACCTCCTACTATCTATTTGTCTATACCTCCTTAGTAGCGACCTCTAATAGAGCTCGCGTACCTCGTATCTTAACGACGCGTTTATATAGCAGGACGCGAGCTCTATTAGAGGTCGCAGTTGGCGACTAATGCTAACAAAACTATATCTACTAGAACCGCACGCGCTCCCTCTACAAAGTTACAATCCCCGATTCTCTAATAGCTCCCCCGAAGGCCCGCCGTAGACAACTAAAGGTCGCTAATCCCCGATCTTGCGCTAGCGATATCTCGAGTAGCTTTAGTGCTAGCAGCACCAGACAAGATAAGAACAGTATAGGGACGTCGGTCGTTAAGGAAAATCGATCGTAAGAGTAGTCTCCTAGTGTAGATATCGAGCGTATAGCTGCCCTACTCGACTAGTTCGATAGGTGCCCGGGCGACGACGACGGCAGTAACAGCGGGCTTTCGGACGTACCTAGTAACTTCGACGATGTAGGAGGGCTTTAGGGTAGTCTGCAAGCATCCGTTAAGGCATCCGAAGAAGATTTGTCTATACAGAAGGTCCTAGGTAGAGGGGATATAAGGATCTATTTCGCTAGGCGACGCGAATAGGTAGCTAAGATAACCGCCGCTCTGTTACGTACGCTAGTAGAGGTTAACAACGTAGGCATAGAGAAGGTCGTACTTTAGGCGCTACATAATACATAGCGGCAAAACACTAACCTAGAAGCCGTACGTTCTACCTAGCTCGGTCTAGTAGGCGCTAACGGCAAGCTAACCCTCGAGATACCTAAAGACATAGTTAGTAGTCTATTTGTACTATCGCGCCGGCGGGCGTTTCTTTAAGTGCGCAATACAATTAATTAGGCGATCGACGAGCCTATCCCCGTCGACAGCGGGCCACCTATAACTACCGCTTAGTAGATGCATTTAGTTTAGCAGGCGGTGCGACTCCTCCTTCCCTACTACGCTCGCCCGCCGTAGGTCCGGGCACTCTACTAGCTGCTGTTTAACAACCGAGATCTTGTCTGGATCGCTGCCACGTCCGCAGGCAAGAGCCTCGTCTTCCAGGTGTGGCCTATCATCCGCAACACTCAGGCGAGGCGCTCGAAGAGGTTAGTGCTCGCCAAGAGGGTCTGTGCTTCTGAGACTAGTCATACGCTTCTCGGTCTCGGTCGTAATCTGACGATCACTTCCTTCCGATTGCGGGAGTGACATCATAACCTTCTGCTCCGACATTCAGGCTCGATCTCCGCTCACTCGGATGCTGAAGAGCGACAAGGAATTCATCGCAAAGTCTCTGCCTCCCTCTCCGGCGCATCGGCTGATGACCGTCTCAGCGCAACTTCCCCGAAAGTAAGTGAAGGAACTTCAACGACGAACTTCAACGACCTCAACTTCAACGACCTCCGCAAGCCGAGAAACACCTTACCAATCGCTGGCTCCATCAAGCCATCGTCATCGTCTCCAGAAGACTCCTCGACGACTACATCATCTCCAAAGCCGCCCGATTTGCACCCGCACCTCACTCACCTCACCGTACGCCTCATCACCGCACACCTGCCTGCAATAACGATCCTTATCCGACCGACCGACCGACCGACTCAATTCAAACGAACCTCCTTCTTGCATACAACAGTTACCCCACGAGTATAACGATCGCTGTTCGACCAAAGTCCTAGTAGCGAAGAAAGGAACATGGCACACGAAAGCTATATGGGACAATGACGCGGCCGGAAACGGAGAGGCAGACGGCGCCGGAGATTGGGAGGCGGATGGCGGAAACGTGGAGCGGTAGATGGCGCCGGAGATGAAGAGGCAGGATGACGCCGGATATGGAGAAGGGTGGGTGGGGGAGGAGTCGGTGTTGGACACGGGAGATCTAGGGCACAGCTGAATGTAATCGGCAAGATGTCTACGTTGAGCAAGGAACACTGGTAGAAGGGTCCCAGGTGAAAGAAGGATCGGAGGGAAGGGAGCTGTTGGATGAGGCTGCAGGAGAGCGCATGTAGGGCTGGAGGGGTGGAGTAAGATTCCCGATTGAACGAGCCGGCGTTGATGGAGGTGAAGGCGGAGACGGAGGTGGAGGTTGGGGGAGACCGCCGCTCAAAGGAGTGATAATATGTCGCTTCCCGCGTCCGCAATTCGCCGGCAGATACATCTCGAACGGGACCGCAGCGACCTCTGTCCTCATATCTTCGATTACACTGCGGTACGAGCGCATTGCCGACCTTCACAACAGCGGCGCGCCGTGTCTCTCAACAGTTGCCAACCCAGGCGAGCGCACACCGCAGCATATCGCCATCCCTGGATCCGGATCTCTCCAAGGCACTCGCAGCGACCCCTCCCGAATACCAGCTTTCTCCTAGCAGTGCCAAGGGCACCACTAGTAGTATTGGTGAGAGCCCTCTCTGCCGGCGCTTTCATTATCACCAAAGCTGTCCGTGCCGAGCTTCGCAAGAAGATCAAGGCTGGGCCCCATTCCGGAAAGCTAGTCAGCTCGACCAAGCCGCCATTCTCAGCCGACATTGCTTTCGAAGCTGGAACCCCTCCGCATGAACACTTCGAACATTATTTACTGCGTGCACGGAGGTCTCGTCGATGCCGATGCGCAAGCGTGCGCTGTAGCTCGACAGAAGTGGCACGACAATCGAGCTAGCTACACGTTGATCGTGACACGGGTTGAGCACTTCATTAGCATGGACACCGGCGTAAGGCTACCAAGAAGCGCGAAATGAAGACACCGATGCAGTTTCCGTCGCCATGGGTCGAAATCCCCCGAAAATTACTGCAAGGTAAGGATGAGGAAGACGAATGGACTTTGGAGGCATTATTTCTTTCCTCACCGCCGGCAATGATCAAAGTCTTCGGTCTTGACGGTGCCTTTAACGATGTCATCAACACGCCTTCCAAGAATCCTGCTCGCCGCCTCCAGGACTCCTCTCGGTAATCCGACAGCGTATCCGCTCAACGCAGCGCTTCACTTCGGCGCTTCAATCTGTCCAAGTTCGTTATGCCTGCCGCTATCGAGATCAACGACGAGGAGGACAGTAGGGACTACGAGGAGAATAATGAGGACTTCGAGGAGGAAGAGGAGAGGAGGCGTCTGAAGAGACACTTCGCTGAAGTGGTCCACCATATCTACAACACATTAGCTGCTCCAGGTAATCAAAAGGTCACACGAGAACGTCACCGTCCAATAATTCTCAGCGCTATTATCTAGCACAAATTACTACGCCTTCAACCGCGCTACTCATTAGCCCATGGCCCACAACTCCTCTATAATGCGCCGCAGGCAAGAAGAGGAGGAGGTTACTTGTTAGAGTCTTCCTTGTTGCAAAGCTAACGAACGCTAGACGGGTGCCGCATTTCAAGGCTATGCCTAGCTATTCCTCGAGAAGATGACTTTATTCGACAGCGCAGCAAAGCGCACGAAAGCAACCTAAAAGCTCCGCGGCTTTGCGCCCAGTCAGTCCATCTTCAACTCCCTCGGCCAAGCGCTCTCGCTTGAGCAGCTATGCGATGTAGAGGTGATAGATGGCGTAAGGCGATATGAGAAGGTCGCAGGAGAGAGTAGGAGGACGGAAAGGGGAGTTTGGCGATGACCTTGGTCATCCCAGTGAGCTTAGAGTCGTGGCAGCGGATCACCGTGCTGGCGTGCTCATCGTGAAACTCAAGGACAGGCGAAGGCGGCATAGCCGGGAGGGTCCACAAGGAGTAATGGTTTTACACTTTCCCTAGTGGTTAAGAGAAGGGGCCGAGAATAAACACGGCGAGGAAGCATTGGGAAACGAGAACCAGGAAGACAGCAATCACTTGTTCGAAGGGAGCATAGTCCTTGTCAAACAATGCTTCTTTTACGTCTTCTTGTGCTATTGAGAAGCTCTTGCTGTGATGTTGTTCGTCCCTCTGCTCTTACATTACAATCCTCCGAGGTTCAGGTCGAGCGAAGGCTCAGTCGTCTATCGAGCAGGAGTAATCCGGCCTACTATTATAATCCCAGGACCAAAGTGAGTGCTTTGCACAGCGACAGCAAGGAATAGGAGTGCAAGGATGTATTTAGAGCTCCGGCGCATAGCAATGGCCGTGCAGCCACTTCAAGACGCGAGGATGATGTCGTGATAGGGGGAAGATTCGCTGAAGAGGCGGCCCGTCTCACAGCGTGGCCATCTCGATGGGAATGATTATGTTCTTGGGTTGAGTAGCTGGAGTATCTTCAACACTGTGGTCGCCTTAACCCACGTCGTTGAGCATGCGTAGGTTTGTGCAAAAGCTCGGCCGGAGGCGACTAATGGCCGCGGAGGAGATGAGGACGGAAAGGAAGTATGTTCGGTCAACACGCTCGAGCATGGCGGCCGCCGAGGAAGCCGTTGTGGTTGTTCTCCTTGAGTTTTTTCCCCACCACAAAGGCTCCTGCTGTTATACACAGCACCGGATCGCTTCTTGACCTCCGCCTATACTGGTGCTCAACCCTACCATCTGCTCGACACCGGTCTTCGTCGCAGATCATGCAAGAGCCCGGCTACGACCTCTCCGAAAAGTGCATGCATTCGGCGAACGAGTGGGTGCGCGGCGTTGTGTGCGTGAACGAGGCCTTCTTGCCCATGGGCCCAACATTCAAGTGATGGGCTGCCGCGAGTAAGCGACATTCAGACCGTCCAGCAGTTGACCGGACCGTTGCCGAGCCGGTGAGCGTCCGCGCCAGAGGTCTTTGTCGCGCTGACCATCGTGGGGCGGGTCTGGGTCTGCCCTCGGCGTGGAGATTTGCGGCGAGCGATGGTGGAGATTCACGATCGTTATCGGCGAAGCAAACGGGGAGTCGTGTTCCAAGGAAGCCTCAGACTTGGAGGCCACAGTCACACTAACAACGACTGCTTCCAGTGCCGTGGCGACGAAGTGGGTTTGATCGAAGAGACACATGGCACTTGGAATATTCTGATAGTTGCTGCTAGCCATTCATCAAGGCCGCAACATACGTACACGTAATTCAAGTAACTTCCCTGCTGCAGCATTCCTCCTTGTAGTCCTACAATCGAGTTCAGACTGGAAGGAGAATGTTCTAGACCCAGACCGGCGTAGTATCTGTTCTTGTGTCAGCAAGCAAGGATGAGTCGAGCTATGAGAGGGAGACACTCGCCTCCCAATCCTCGGGTCATTCTCAAGCAAGTGAAGTCGTGGACGGCGTTGATAGCTCCGCTGCCGGAAAAAGAGCTGCAATCTGGTCTGCCCGCTTCTTGGTTGCCGGAAAAAGGGCTGCAATCTGGTCTGCCCGCTTCTTAGTTGCAATGACTTTCTTTTCGATGCGCATCACGGCTCCGGAGTATGGTAGTAAGTACGAGGGAGGAGGAGCGGGCCCGGCGGAGGAGATGTCAGGGTTTTGGGGGTGGTGGTGTCCGGTCTGTCGTCGTCGTCGTCGTCGTCTTCATTTTCGAATTCAGTGCGACAGCGCCGAGTAGAACAGTCCAAGCAAGACCGCTGGCGATTTCACGTTGATTGACGACGGGAGGCGTGTCGTCGATGTTTCATTCACTTGACCTTCGCCCCTAGCTGTGCGAGCGAGCATGTGAACGTCACATGGTTGAACACGTGCCAAGTCCAAGGGTCTCGTCTCGTCTCCGCATTTCGGCCGTACCCGCGACTATACCAGATCAGTCTTAGCACTCTGCGGGCCGACCTTGGAGCACCGCTCGTCTGAATACTTCGTAGTCTAGGGATGGGGAGAGCCGATGCGGTTTAGCCCGGGCCGCTTCGAGATCGCGACGGCTGGGCCCGCGTAAACATCGCCCCCCGGAAATCGCTGCTCCCCTCCCAGCTGCTCCTCCTCCCTCGCCTGTCGTCCGCCCTCACCTTGCTCGCTCATTCTCGCGCCCATGGATGCGCGCCCCGAGTTCTCCCCTCACTATCCGAGATCGCGGTAGCCGGCGCGTTCGCCACGGTGCGAAGGACGAGATCGTGGAACCGCTGCCACTGCGAACGGATTCCTCGACCGTGCGATCACCGCGACTGCATCGCACGGTCAACCACGATATCTGGCAACTTATGCGCAAGCGCCCTCCCCCGACTGGGGACACGTCACCTTCGCCGTGGCGGCACCGCCGCAGACGTACCAGGTTGAGCTTTCGCTCGAGGGTCGCGGCCATCTGACTGGACCGACCGTGAGGCAGACACCTGTCGCAGTGCGCCACCTTGAACAAGGGCGACGATCGAAAGAGCTAGCGAGAACTCCTTGAGAAAGAAGGTGGGCGAGCATAGGCTCAGATCGCTCGATCTGGAGCGGACATTATGTTGGAGACGTGCAGCTCTCACGCTCACATACTATTTGTGGCCAGTGGAGCGGCGCCACCAACACAACGCCGCAGCTGTGCCTTGTGCTAAAGCGCAAGAAGTAATCAGGAGCAGCTGCCTACGGCATACAGCACCGCTTGCGTGGGCGGGCGCAAGGGTGACCTGTGTGCACGACGCAACAACTCGCTGCCACTACTCGACGACAGACGCAGCGGATGAATGCTGCGCCAGACTGGAGCAACACCTGTGTCCTTACACGGCAGAGAAGGGTGCAATCGATCAACACTCTGGACACGAAAGGCGTTATATAGTAGAGGTTGAGGTGCAGCGCTAATCTGGCTCGTTCCATCCTCTCCTTCTCGCGACATCGCTGCCGATCTCAATTCGGCTATGCCTAAGCCACGTCGAGATAACGCTTGACGAGAAGACGTCAGCGATAAGTACGACACTTCGCAGAGTGGTGTACAGCATAGAAGGAGGGACGTGGGACAATGTGCGCTGACAACACTTGATCGCATCACCAGACAAGACCATATTCGGCATGACGCAGGCGCTGGTCTAAAAGAAACCAGGACGCTATGCTTGAACTTGCTATACATGCAAGTCCAATGGAAAGATCAGGCGAGGCGCGAGATTGAGAGACACACGGTGGAGAGAGATCCCACGTACGGCATCTGCGAAGTGCGCAAGCGGAGTTCACAGCGACAAACATCGAAACGCATAACGGTTGCGCAATGTAGGTGCAGATGTGACCCCGATCTAAGCATTATAGGGCCGGTGTGATTGAATCGCATTGGGTCGGCTCTGGCTTGAAGGTATTGCCATTGACGCAAAGACACACTTATACTTATGGTAGCAGTACACATTCAAGCTTTTGATCACTGGCAGAAAAGCAGCGTGGAGACCGGAAATCGGATCAATCCGCGTTCGATCGTACTGCTATCTGCCTGGCTTAGATCTTCCTTGACAGGGTCATGGCATTCATCTCAGGAGTCATTCCATCGGAACCCCATTCCATGTCATGCCGAGTCTTTGTAAGTAGGAGAAAATAGAACCGAGGGGAACGCGCGCTCCGTAGAGTGATTGCCATCGCGAGGCGAAGGATCCTGCACGACCGTCAGTATGCGTCTTTTGTGACCGAGCAGTGACGAGATCGCTGACCTGCTGCAGGACCAAATTCGGTGAACCCAAGAGCCTCAATGATCCACGGCGCTAACAAGTAAAGAATGCCTATCGCTACAACTGCACAGACGATGCTCACGAGGAACGGGTGCTCGTTTGCAAAATCCTCCGTAAGCTTTCCAATGTCTTTGGCACACTGGAGGGCTTTGTCAAAAGCCGCTTTCATGGCAGGACCCATGCTTGCGTTCGCTGCGAGCGCTGTTTGGAGCAATTGGAGGATGCGCTCAGCTATGGCATCGTTCCACCAAGAAGCTTCTGCAATGGTATTGTGAACGATGGCCCGCGTTTCCACGACGGAAAGAGAACCATTGTGAAGCATGAACACCACCCGATCCGACAACTCGTATTCGTCGTGATATCTTCCTTTCTCGGGAGGCGTCGAGGCCGGAGGTGGGTTCCTGTGGCATGGCTTCCGCGCTTGAAAACAGCCTAGGACCATGGTGACGAGACAATCTCAATCTCAGCTTGGGTTTCGTGGATTCTCGGGAGACTTGAAGAGTGAAGTAGAGAGCAACAGAGTCCAGACCATGGATGCGCGCCGTCTTAAGAACATGCATTTTGCGAATTACCGGTACTCTGTTGCCTGATGCGTCACACAGACGGAAGGGAGGCAACGATCCCCGACCAGTGGTCGGGTGCCACGAGGACGTACAATCTCCACGTTCGATGCTCACGCAGTCGCGACATGCGAGCTCGGCTACAGCTGCTAGGAACCAGTCCGAGGCCGGCTGCCGGTTTCGCCTGATAGGGCAGAGGAGAATGCTGCTTGGAAACGCCCTTCCGCGCGCAGCTCGACTGCTGTCGTCTGCCACCCATATGCGCCTTCGGGAGAAGATTAGCCTCCCCGCCAACACCGCCCTCACGACTTTACAGAGCGATTGGTACGCCTTAGGTACCGTACAGCTGTCTTTTCCAGGGTTTCGCAGAACCACCGTAGTCAAACAGCGAAAGTGCTCGGGACGGTATGCCAAGCCGATGCTGCTGTTGAATATGTTGGTCAGATGTTTTGCATTGGCCTCATGTCTCGAACCTAAGCTCCGATCCATCACTCAAGACAGCTTCTTGTACCGTGGTAGTGGCTTTCGAGCGAACACCTCTGCTCTTTTCGAGACCATCTGTGCCTTCTGGGGTGACAAGTTCTCACGAATGGCGGCGGCTTCTCTGACGATTGAGGGTGGCTTTGTCTACGCTGACAGTTCTTGAGTTATTTCGAGCTCTGAGTTCGCACACAAAGGTGCTCATTGCAGCATACCCCCGATGCCGAACAACAATGGCTCTTAAGGTTCTACTCGAAGGATCTGATATGCGTGAACTCGATCTAGTATAGCCACGGTCTCACGAATTTGAGCATTTCATAGGCAGAGTTCTATGCTAGCCAGACTTCTTGGGGTCCAAGACCTTTATTGTCCCGCTTGAACTGCGTGTCCCTAGCTATTCCCCCAATATCATTTATATAATCTCGCCGCGTTCGAGCGATGTAATCAAGAACTGATCATAATAGGAATTTCTGGCGGTATGGATCTATCATGCTATTTTCGTCAGGATGAGCGCGCAGAACTGGACCGAGTATTTACAGCCACGCTGGAAAATGATAGTGCCCTTGTCTTCTGGACAGGAATATCACCAGACCTTGCGAAGACTTGGGCCGGCAAGAACAATCTGAAAACTTTGACTATGGCGATGGGTGCGCTCTATAGCGACCAAAGCGCAGCAAGCCTTCGATCTCGAAAAACAACTAAGTCATGGTCCTCGTTCATGAAAGGGGCGTCTGGACTGTTCGCTCAACATGCATGCCATGGCCGGCGTGCTATCGTACTCACAAACCCGCCTCCAAATACTTATAGCACAAGGTTACGTTCAAATTATCGCGACATCGAAGAGCCAATACTCAAAGGGGTCGGATGTAAAGTACATACGATTAGGATCGATCATGCGCATCCTACAGTTCCTGGTGCTGAACTTTTTGTGTATCAGACCTGGCCGGAGGACACATCGTTCAAGTGGTTCACTTTCCTTGATACTATTTTAGCCAAGGCTGCAGTTGGGAATCTCCTTAACTGGAAAAGTACTGGGCGAAAAGGAACCGGATGCGTAGCAGCTGCGATGTCATCTACTGGCGCACAAGGGAGAGATGTTGCAATTCCAGAGTCCAGGACTCTGGCTAGCTCCGTCACGAACGAACAGCAACAAGTGAGCCCTCAAAAAGAGCAACGAGTGGCAATGGCAAAGCTTTGTGAAGTCGAAGCACAACGGCGAAAGGCGCAAGATAAGAAGTTAGCGAAACAATTTAAGACTGAAGCAGAACAGCAAAAGGCCCACGAGAAGAGATTGACAAAGCGACTGAAGCTTGAAGCAGAACAGCAAAAGGCCCACGAGAAGAGATTGACAAAGCGGCTGAAGCTTGAAGCAGAACAGCAAAAGGCCCACGAGAAGAGATTGACAAAGCGACTCAAGGCTGAAGAACAACAGCGGGATGCTCAGCGGCAGGCTCAGTGTGTGAAAACAGAGAAGCGACTGAGAGTTGAAGCAG
Organism: Zymoseptoria tritici IPO323; assembly: GCF_000219625.1. Lineage (NCBI taxonomy): Eukaryota > Fungi > Ascomycota > Dothideomycetes > Mycosphaerellales > Mycosphaerellaceae > Zymoseptoria > Zymoseptoria tritici. The sequence continues at coordinate 605,461 of NC_018205.1, read as the reverse complement.
AACAGCGAAGGGCCCAAGAGAGAATACTAGCAAAGCGACTAAGAGTTGAAGCAGAACAACTGGAAGCTCAAGCAAAGAGATTAGCGAAGCGACTTAGAGTTGAAGCAGTGCAATGCAAGGCTGAAGAAACGAAATCAGCGCAGCGACCCCGATGAAGGGCATTGAGAATATCCCTCTACGTAGTAGTAAGAGCGAATGTGGGTAGATAATAGTTCTTTGTCGAGGTATCTTGGAAGGCAATGATCTATCCAGCGTGACTCGACTTCATGTTCATAGAAAGTGCACGAAAGGCATTAAATACGGGATGGACTTCGCAAGCTCGGCCGGCCGTTATGCCTTCTCTGTGCATGCTCCGACTTCACCAGCTCCGATTCCTGTGACTGCCCCCATCGACGCTCGTCTTTTTGCACCAGGTTTGCTCCAACTGTTGTAAGACGACTATAACATTAACTATTCTCTATTCACGTATAGTTAGTTTGTCAGGTGGAAAGAGAAGCTCCGCATATCTCGAATCCTATCCCTCGTCGCCCGGGACTTGCGCTCTGAACAGAGTGACCCAAGCATTGACTGATGGTTTCCACGTATTATACCAGTCAATACATTCCTGCCTTATCTCATAAAAGGAATCTTCTTTGGAGTAATAACTCCCAATGGAGCCCAGCGGTTCCACCTCGATCGCAAGCTGCTGTATCGAAACAAAGTCTCCATGCCAGCATTTTTTGATAACGTCGTCCCTCGTGTCATTGGTCTCGGTAAGTGGAAACTGCTTGTTTTGTAGCAGATCCACGATTTCAGGGCTAGTGAATAGCGTATCTTCGTATAGCTCGAACCCTCGCGTCAAAAAGTAGAACACACTGCCGATCGCGAACTGCTCGGTTCGTGGCCTAAGCAGTCCAAATGTTCCCCTTTGTTCGCCAGCCTCTGGACCTTAGACTCTAGCGTATAGTAGTGCTCCCGCTTCTAGCTCTTGTTGGCCAACCTCCGCTAAGCAGTCGAAGTCGGCTAGCTTAAGGTGATCCGCAGAGTCCAAAAGCAGGTTGGAAGGCCGGATGTCGCTATATTCAAGCGGTCAAAAGGGTCGGGACGCCAAGACTTTTTGATTTAACTCCAACTTCCTCCAACATGCGATTTAATAAATCTTCCACCAACTATAGCACTACAACTACTACTATTACTACACTCGCGAGTGCATTAATCGAAAGAACTTATTAAGAGCTTTAATTCCAGCTATTAAACACCGAAATCCGCTAACGCGTTCCGGCGCAATCGCGGTTACTAGTTTCTCTTAATGCGCCTAACGAGACAAGACGAGAATTTGATAGAATTATGTCTTCTCGACCGCTAGACCCCCCCGACATCGTTTAACTACTCTTAAACGACAATAGAGGCTCTCGCACCGCAATCTACATACGCATTAAACGATTTAACCTTACTAGTACCGCCCGCCCTTATGTTAGTAGCCGGCTACGTATTATCGAGCTACAACATAGGGACTTTATTCTCGACTGTCTTATAGAACGCTCGTAGTTATAGTGTGAGGAGTTGCAAGAGCTAGTTTACGAGCGGTTTACGCTCTGGGTAAATACAAGGACTATTGCTCGCTGCCTTGCAGATAAGGACTTTATATATAAACTACTTACACGCAGTGCTGCTTAGCGAGACGACATTGCAAGGGCTATATTCCAAGCACAGATACAAGAGCTAGAGGCCATTTAGCTAGTATACGTTAATAAGACATATGCTAGTAATAAACTAGCGCTAAGGAGAAGGGGCTGGGCTCTAAAAGGATGGCCGGCGAGGGATATTAAACACCTACACCACTCGGAGCGATTTAGCGTCCTGCCGGCATATACAATAGATAGCTATCTTCCAGAGCTATTGATTAAGCAAGGCAGTATAAAGACTAAGGACTTCCTGTTGTGGCTGCAGACTACAGTAATGCCACGAATAACTCCATTCCCTAGCCCTCGCTTAGTCCTTATTATAGATAACTGTGCAACATACGAGCGTGTAAGGATCTAGCAGATGTGCTATAAGTATAGCGTAAGGCTGCTATTCCTTCTACCTTATTTACTAGACTACAACCCTATTAAGAAGACGTTTAAGCTAATAAAGTACTAGATACGAAGGCATGCACATCTTATGCCGACCTATAGCGAGGACAACTGGAGCTAGCAGTTTATGGACTTTATAGCTATAGCTTGTGAGCATTAGGACTATCGAGTTAACTACATAGCGTTGTTTAAAGCCTATTATATATTACAGTAGCCCTCGAGGGCTATATCTTAGCCCCTAACGAGCCGATTCCTATTATCGTAGGCTTAATCGAAAGCCCTTATCTTGCTCTTAGAGCCCTTTATGCTCGCTTATTTTTTACGAGCCTCCGTCGTCGCGATATTAGTGCTTAAAGAGTCGTTAGTAGTTGTAAGAATTTGCCAAGTATATAAACTTTAAGGCTGAAACCCTAAATCCGTTACCTCCGCGGGGAAGCGGGAGTACCCGCTCTTAGCTGGATTCTACACCGCGCAGCTACGCACACCTTAAATGCTCTAAACACAACACTTATCGTATAGCGCGCGCTCTGTGCTGTTAAACAAAAAAACAATTAGCGAATTTAGTTGTATTATTGTAGTGCAACAATTGATGCAAGTTAGTTATGTCGAAATTCGCGGAATTTAAGGTTCTTAGGGTTCTTGAATCCGGCTCGGATTTCTTACCCCTCGATCTACGAACACTAGGGATGTACATATCTTTACCGTTACGCGGTCGATTCTCTCCGTTTCTTTTTTAACGGCGCCCGCGCTTATAGATCTCGGTAACAGCGTGCCTCTGTTTGGACGCTTAAGGAGTGCGGCTGCGCGGTCGTAGTAGAAAGTATTGGATCTAGTGCTAAGTAGAATTATACGCTAAAACTTAGGGTCCTCGCACTAGCGCCTTACTAGCGGCGGCGAACTTATTTCGACTTTGTACCTACACCTCGCATTAAAGCTATCGCGTAATTATTATAGTAACTACATAGAGCTGTAGCTTATTGTCGTCGGTAAAGTATAAAAAAAGAATAGTGTTAATTGCTAGTGTAGTTGTGGAGTTATCGCGCACGCAAGAATCTACAGACTAGTAAGTATAACTTTAGCTTGTGCAAGCTCGAATTCGAAAACTCTAAATGACTATACGCATCGCCGACGACGATAACATTATAACCTAACGGTTAATCGATATAAAAACTAAACGAGCGCCGAGCGAATGAATTAGGCTATAACATATTGCAATATTAAAGCGATCGGAGTAGTAGTTGTTAAGAGCTAGCTCCGGAGGAAACGTACTAACCCTAACAGAATTCGAACAACGACTCTACTACAAACGCCGCTAACTCTACTACTTCTACTGCCTTGTATATTTATAGATCTACCTCTAGCATAGCCTCTAACAAGTAGACATACTTTAAGATGTTCTCCTTGCTTTGTAGCTGTCTCCGGATGCTAGTCTCTTTTACATTAATAGCTAACACCGAGTCCGGCTCTTCCTTAAGCATAGTAATGTACTAGAAGTTAGCAGCAAGGTAACCGCCAATTGTCTTTAGCCGCTCGGCTATAACCGGCTGCCTCTTACTAAGCTATTAATAGTACTTCTTAACGTTAACTAGATTATCTATAGCCTGTTTTATAGTAGCGGCTAGTAGACTGCTACGTTGTAAAGTATCTACGGTAGCTACCGGCAAGGCAGGCTGTTAAGGCTACATTTGCGGCATCTGCATTAGCTAGTAAGGTAGTAGAGCATAATGCGGTTGTTGTTGCTGTATTAGCGGCTCTGTTGCTACCTTCTTCTTGCCCCTTGTAGCGTCCTTATTCTGCTAAAGGACTTGCTCTATAATGTGCGTTAGCATAGTGTGCTATGTTGCAGTGTTAGCTTTAATGTAGTAGCTCTAGTCTTAAAGGTTCTTCGCAAGGAGGCTATAGTATATACTACGCTACACGAAGCAGGCTATCTACGCAGTCGTCTTGCCAGAGCCGGTGCTATAGAATCTATCTGTGCACTTGTGGAGGTTAATAAGCTTGCGGAACTAGCTCTTAGTCTGTTTATATGACTCCTTGCTCTTGTCGTTAGCGGACTTGCGGCCCTTTAGCACTAGCGTGTCTTAAGAGTCCAGTTCGACTAGCATAAGGTTGTCGGAGTCTATAGCGGTAGCACTAGCGTTCGTGGACGGTAGAAGGTTGTGCTAACGCTCTATAATATTTAGCTTAATTAAAGGATAGCCCTTAAGGTATGCAATGTAAGGAGTTAGCTACTCTATATAACTAAGGACTGTAGTGTCTTTAGGCCACTCTACGGTGAGGTTAACCTTGTCGCCGTGCTTGCGTGCCGTTAACACGCTATCTCGTCTAATAAGCCGCTTCCTTAGGCCCTGTTTATTCGTGTAGTCTACTACCTTTAACCTCGCTAAGTTTAGCAAGCCTTGCAACTGTATGCGTTCACCGGTGTATACGGCATTAAGCAGGTTAATCTCCTAATTATTAAACATAATGTAGTAGAAAACGAGGATCTTGTATCGCTTAGGGCTGTTAGTCCTACGGCGTTTAGTAGCAGAGCTGGAAGTTGTTACGGCTACCGGTGTTAAGGATTAGTAAGTCGGCTGAGACGACTCGTCCTAAGTCGGCTAATTAGCTACTTCCTTAGACGGCTCCTAGTCCACGCTATAGTCGTCGGACGGCACTAAAAACACGACGAGGTTAGTTAGCTATATTAATAGATGGATCGTAGAACTTGCTATTAATATTAGACGATAGTAGTAGTAGTTTTGGAGCCCTCTTCGGCGCCGGCTTGGTAGCTGGTTTAGGCCCTTTATTAGCGGCGACCTCTGCAGCCCTCGTAACGGCTAGTTTAGTAGCTTTATTAGCTGCTTAGGCCTTCCTTTTGTTAGCATTTACAGCAGTACGAGACGTGCCCTTAGGTGCCGTCTAAGGTGCTGTTTTAGGTAGCATTTAGGCTGCTGTGCCGCCTGTTCGAGGCACTGCTGTATCGCTGCTAATGTAGCTAGGAGGAAGTTTAAAGGTTACTAACTTCGAGGCTCTCGTTCGTTTAGCCGGCGTTGTTGTTGCCTCTACTACGCCCTTAGCCGACAACGACAATGCTCTTGCACGTCTTCTTATAAGCATATAGCTAGTGTTGTTGTCGTTGCCGTCACGCTATATAGCCTCCTTAGCAGGATCCCTATTGCTTAGGGTAATAACCTAAGTCTCTGTTAGCAATGCCGGCTCTGGCTCTAGTGTATCCGAGCTTAGTAGTAGTTATGTCTGAAACTGCGAGTATGCGTCTTCCGGAGAGCTTAGGGGACGGTTAGAAGATGCTATATCGCGTGTATTATCGCTCGTGTACGTAGAGTTGTATATAGAGGGTATTAGCGAGTCTTAGGAGTCTTGGTAGAAGAATGTCGGCTAGGTCTCCTTATATAGGAGGCTAGAAA